>NC_054486.1:62451406-62754437 GCF_017639515.1 Carcharodon carcharias
GCAAGATTTCCTTAGTCTTACACTTCAGCCCCCTTGCAATAAAGGCTAACATTCTATTTGCCTTGCTAATTGCTCGCTTTGTGTGCATGTTGTGTTTGTATAAAGGAGCCCAGGATCCCTCTGAATAACAAACTTACTAACGTAACATTTAAAAAAAAAATTTGCTTTGCCATTTATCCTATCAAAGTGGATAATTTCACATTTCCCTGCAATAGAATCCATCTGTCACTTTCTCGCCCACTCACTTAAAGTTGCCTATATCCCTTCGCAGCCCTCATTGCTGCTTATTTTCCCACCTAGCTTTGTATTGTCAGAAAAATTTGAGACGTTACACTCGGTCCCTTCATTTAACATAGTGATGTAGATTGTGTGAAGATGGATGTTATTATGTTAATATTTTTGGGAATATGGCAGTGTTCTGCAAAGGAAGCAGTATGTGTCTATGATTAAGCAAACTGGGGCAGGTGAGTAGTGGGGGGGTATTGGTTAGTAAAGACAGTTTGTCTGTGGGAACTGAGAGATGAAAGGTAAAGGTGCTTGATGCATACATTTGTAATGAGAAGCTATGGTGAAGTTGGACTTTCAAGTGACTTGGTTGGGTTTTAAACATTTGCATTAGGTGATGGGTAGGCACTTGGCTTTTCAGCTATTAAATTTCAAAAGGGAGTTTAGAAGTGACAAGATGCTTCCACAACTTACAAAGATTACATAATTAAACAAAGGAAGGTTGTTAAATATTATATGACCCAAAAGTAGAGGCAATAGGAAGACATGAAAGATTTTTATATTCGGAATAGTTGAGTTAAAAGAGGTGTTTGAGAACAATGGAATCTAAGATGAAAGGGGAAAAGATATTTAAGAAAAGGTGCTTAGTTGAGTTGGGTTGGCTGTGTGAGGGGAGATGTCCTGAGACCAGCTCTGTGCTGAGGAAAAGGTGTGAAATCAGAAGCAACCATCCAGTTTTAAGCCAGAAAAGTCTGTTTCAGAAAGCACGTTGTTTGAATTTTTTGAATTTCCACAG
This sequence comes from Carcharodon carcharias, assembly GCF_017639515.1. Classification (NCBI taxonomy): domain Eukaryota; kingdom Metazoa; phylum Chordata; class Chondrichthyes; order Lamniformes; family Lamnidae; genus Carcharodon; species Carcharodon carcharias. The sequence goes on from NC_054486.1 coordinate 62,452,428, forward strand.
CAGACTGGAAGAGTATGAGAAGTCATGTGGTATATCTTTTGCAAGAGTGACATCAGTTTTTGCCTTGGGTAATATTACTGGATTTTTTTATGGTTAAAAATCTAAGGGAGCTGTTGCTAAGTGCTTTACTTGTGTATTTCAAAACATTCCCAGAAACAATGTTTTAACTGTAACTCTAATCTTGTGTGGTTCATTTTTTTTTTCCTTCTTGTTATAATTTTAAAATCCTAAAACTGCTCCTGGGATTCTCTGCTTCTAGGTTCTTTCCTTCGTTTTCAAAATCCAAAAAAAAAGTCATGATCACTAAGACAAGTTTCCCTCTGGAATTTGGCTTGCTCAGCAAACAACAGTGGCTATGGGTGTAACAATTAATAGCTGAGGCCCAAGAACAGACATCATTGCACCCCAACTAATTACAACCTGCCAACCCAAAAATGACCGATTTATTCTTAATCCATGTTCAGTCCAAACTAATCTATTACCCATTTCATGAACCTAATCCTGTGCAACAACTTTGTGTGGCACCTTGCTGAATACCTTTTGCAAATTCAAATATACTCCATCCAACCAGTCTTCCTAATCTACCCTGCTAATTACAACCTCAAAAACTCGAATTGTGACACACTGCTTCCCTTTCATCGAACTATTGACTCTGCCTAATCATATGATTTTCTAAGTGCTTTATTAGCATGCACCTTATAACAGATTGCACCATTATCCCTACAATTGATGTCAGGCTGACTGGTCTATAAATTCCCTGTTTGACTAGCAGGATTATATTTGCTACTTTCATATCCATTGGGACCACAATTGAATCTATAGACTCCTGAATAATCAAAATCATATCCACTAACTCTGTCACCACCTCTTAAAATCCTCAGATGCAGGTCATCAGGTCCAGGAATTCTGTTTTTATAACAAAGTGCTGGAAAGATTCAGCAGATCTGGCAGCACCTGTGCAGAAAGAAACACGGCTAAATTTTCCAAGTCTGATATGACTCTTCTTTGGAAGATTTCCAGTTCCAAAGAGGAGTTATATTAATTTTGAAACCTTAACTCTGTTTCTCTCTCCACAGATGCTGCCAGACCTGCTGAATCTTTCCAGCACTTTGTTTTTATTTCAGATCTCCAGTATCAACAGTATTTTGCTTTTGTTCCAAGGAATTGGTGGCCTTTAAGCCTATTAATTTGTTTTGTTTACTCGATTAATGTAGTTCCTTACTCATTAGATCCTTAATTCTCCACTATTTCTGTTATGGTTTTTGTTTTTTTTACCATGACGACAGATAAAATATTTAACATCTCTGCCATTTCCTTATCACCCATTATAATTTCTTCTGTGTCTGCCTCTAACTGATTCACATTTACTTTTGTTAATCACTCCATTTTTACATTTTGTAGAAGCTCTTACAACTTTAACAATTATTTCTTGCTAATTTACTCATGGTTTTCCTGCTCTTATTAGGAAATATAGATAGCTTAAGTTATATTGGTATTTGTGGGTGCTAAACATTAAAGCGAAAACTCATTCCTAAGTTTGATTTGTATTTCTGCATCTGTGTGTTAAGAAAGGTCAAATGGAGTACTAGTTTCACTTTAAAAGGTACCTGCATTTCTAATGAGAGTTTACAACTGTAAGAGAAGTTAAGCAAACACAAGAGTAGAAAAACTGGGCTAGCATTAGGGGTCCAGAGCTGCAAGTTCCTCCCACAGACAAAAAGAAACAGCAGTTTGATTTGAAAGCTTTTGAGTTAGTTGGTTTTGAGGGCAGATGCAGCCTAGAAGGCTCAGATAACCAGTTCCAAGCTAAGGTTGACTGAAAGGAGCTGCCAGGAAGAGACTAAGCAAAGGGGACAGTTAGCCAATCCCAAACTAAAGAAGAAAGTTCCCAAAAATCCAGGAGAGTGGAAGGGGAGAAAGTCCCAAGACAACCTTCTAGTCAAAGCAAGACAGGAACCTGGAAAAGGTCCTGTTATGTGGAAGTGAAAATAAGGAGCAGAGAGAAAGGGTCCAAGCTTCAACCTTAAAAACAGATAAAAGCTTGTGAAAAGTCAGAAGGTCCAAAGAGACAACTGAAGGCCTGTAACTTTGTGCTACGGACATGTGAAGCAGTGGTGTCCTGTTGGCAGCAGAGTCAGTGAGAGTGCGTGGAAGAAAGCTTGAATGTGGTGACCCAAGGGAGAAGAACACCGGAAAAGAGTTCAAAAACCCTGGAGCTGAAACCTTGCAAGTGTCTGAGAGAAAGCATTGGTTTGGGAGAATATTCTAAAGCGAGTTCTTGGTGTGAAAGACAGAGTTCAGTGAGGCTGGTTAGCTCACAGTGGGACAAACATCTGGAGCTGGGTGGAGGATGGAGTTTAGGAGTGATACATAACATCTAACTGGGGTAGCATCTCCCACTTGGTTTCAGAGTGTGGTGTGCCTGATCACGACTCACCTAGTGGTTTACATGGACTTTGTAGTTACTGTGGGCATTAGTGTATAAGATAGCTTTTGTAACTTGTTTTATCCTTACAAATTTGTATTTATCAGTAAAGGTATAGTTGTGGGTGAAGGGGTATTCTAACATAGTTCATCATTTTGTGTTTAATAAATGTTTTTTGTTAAAACCTCATTAGCTGACTCCAGTGACTCTGTTCTTCAGCCACTCTCCACGTAGCCAAACAATCAAACAAAAATTTTAAAAAGTTAGAATCTATCAAGCTGGGTTCCACCCTGGGATCAGGCTTGTCCAGGGGAAGCCTCAGCTAGGGATCAAAACACTATCAATATCTTATAATTTCTAAACCCTTGTAATTTTGAGGCTTACTACTCTTCTTTGGCTATATTGGAGGCATCTTCTTTTAATCAAATGCTATCCTTAATTTCTCCAATTAGCCATTGTTGGACCACTTTTCCCATGGAGTATTTATTCCTCAAAAGATTACAAGTCTATTGAGAATTATTTCTTTAAATATTCACCATTGTTTATCTACCATCATGTCTTTTAATCTAATTTATCGATCTACCTTGGCCAACTTGCCCCTTATTTACATAATTTACTTTGTTAAAACTAAGACCCTAGTTTTGGACCAGCAACACTTTCAAACTTGATATGAAATACTGTATAATGACGCTTGCCCAGAAGATTGTTTGTGATAAAAAGGTAATTATTTAACCCTGTTTCATTACACAATACTAGATCTCAAAATAACCTGCCCCCCTAGTAGTTTGTAAATCAATATGTTGAGAAACTCTCTCGCATTGCATGAACCTGTCTGCCAAACTACTTATGCCAATTTGGTTTGTCCAGTTTATAGTATTTGATCTTTCTGTTCAATTAAACCATCTTTAGCCAAACGTAAATGTGTTTTCTGACTATTCAATTATAAATGTTGACTGAGTGAATTTATACATGTTGAGCCCTTTGAAGCAATGTTAGAAGATAACGGAACAAAATTTTACTGTTTGATACACAAATTAATTTAAGCTCACATTATTGACTCAGAGAAAAAAATAAGATAGGTGGTCATTCAGCCCTTCAAGCCTGCTCCACCATTCAGTACTGATCCTCCACTCAACGCCATACTCCCGCTCTTTCCCCATACCCCTCGACTCCTTTAGTGTCTAGAAATCTATTTCCTTTTCCAATATATTCAGTGACTTGGCCTCCATAATCTTCTGTGGTAGAGAATTCCACAGGTTCACCACCCTCCGAGGGAAGAAGTTTCTCCTCATCTCAGTCTTAAATGGCTTACCCCATATCCTGAGATTGTGACCCCTTGTTCTAGAATCCCAGCCAGAGAAAACATGATAAAAACAAAAAACTGCGGATGCTGGAAATCCAGAACAAAAACAGAATTACCTGGAAAAACTCAGCAGGTCTGGCAGCATTGGCGGAGAAGAAAAGAGTTGACATTTCGAGTCCTCATGACCCTTCAGCAGAACATCATGCCTGCATCCAATCTGTCCAGCCCTGTCAGAATTTTATACGTTTCAATGAGACCCCCTCTCATTCTTCTAAACTCCAGTGTATACAGGCCTAGTTAATCCAATCTCTCTTCATACAATAATCCTGCCATCCCAGAAACCTTCATTGCATTCCCTCTATGGCAAGTACATCCTTTCTTAAGAGGCCAAAATTGCACACAATACTACAGGTGTAGTTTCAACAAGGCCCTGTGCAACTGCGGTAAGACATCCTTGCCTGTGCTCAAGTCCTCTTGCAATGAAGCCAACATACCATTTGCCTTCCTAATTGCTCACAGCACCTGCATGCTTGTTTTCAGTGACTGGCATACAAGAACACCGAGGTCCCTTTGTACATCAACATTTCCCAAAATCTCACCATTTAAATAAAACTCTGCCATTCTGTTTTTCCTACCCAAGTGGATAACTTCACACTTATTCACACTACACTGTATCTGCCATGTATTTGCTCGCTCACTCAACTTGTCTAAATCATCTTGAATTCTCTTAATATCCTCGTCACCACTCACATACCCACTAAGTTTCATGTCATCAGCAAACTTCCAAATGTTACATTTGGTTCCCTCATCCAAATCATTGATATATATTGTGAATATCTGGGGCCCAAACATAATCCCTATGGGATTATGCCACTCTAAAAAAGATCCATTTATTTCTACTTTATGTTTGGTCTGTTAGTCAATTCTCAATCCATGCCAATTTATTACCCTAGTCCCATGTGCTTTAATTTTGCACACTAACCTCGTGTGGGACTTTATCAAAAGCTTTCTGAAAAACCAAACACATCATATCCAGGGGTTCTCCCTTATCTATTCTGCTAGTTATGTCCTCAAAAAACTCCAGTAGGTTTGTGAAACATGATTTCCCTTTCATAAATCCATGTTGACTTGGTCTAATCCCGTTGGTATTTTCTAAGTGTCCTGTTATCTTATCCTTTATAATACTCGAGCATTTTCCCTACAACTGATGTTAGGCTAACCAATCTGTAATTCACTGATTTCTCTCTCCCTCCATTTTTAAATAGAGAGGTTACATTTGCCACCCTCCAACCTGCCAGGACTGTACCAGAAAATATAGAATTTTGGAAGATGACAACACATCCACTATTTCCACGGCCACTCCTTTTATGTCCTGGGATGTAGGTCATCAAGCTTTAATTTCTCCAGCACTGCTTTTTTTTTAGTACTATTAGTTTCTTTCAATTCCTTCTTCTCACAAGACCTTTGGCTCCCTAGCATATCTGGGAAGTTATTTGTTTTTTCCTCTGAAAGCACAGAACTAAAGTAGCTGTTTAATTGCTCTGTCATTTCCTTCTTCTCCATTATCAATTCTCCCATTTCGGACTGTAAGGGATCTACATTTGTCTTCACTAATACTATTCTTTTTACATACTTATTGAAACTTTTACGTTCCTTGCAAGTTACCCTCTTACTCCATCTTCCCCTCTTACTCCATCTTCCCCTCTTACTCCATCTTCCCCTCTTACTCCATCTTCCCCTCTTACTCCATCTTCCCCTCTTACTCCATCTTCCCCTCTTACTCCATCTTCCCCTCTTACTCCATCTCTTGATCCTCCTTTGCTGAATTCTAAGCTGCTCCCAATCCTTAAGTGTGCTACTTTTTCTAGCAACTTTATATGACTCCTCTTTGGATCTAATACTATCCTGAATTTCTTTTGTTAGCCATGGTTGGGCTGCTTTTCCTGTTGTATTTTTGCACCAAATAGGAAGTATAACGATGCATTCGTTCTTTAAACATTAGCCATTGCCTATCCACCGTCATGCTTTTTAATGAAGGTCCCCAATCTATCTCAGCCAACTCACTCCTCATACCTTCGTAGTTTCCTTTGTTTAGATTTAGGACCCTAGCTTCGGATTGGACTACTTCACATTCCATCCTAAAGAAGAATTCTATCATATTATGGTCACTGTTCCCTAAAGGACCTGCACAACAAGATTAACTAACCCCATCTCATTGCACAATACCAAATCTAGGATAGCCTGTGGCCTAGTTGGTTGCTCAACGTACTGGTCTAAAAAAAAAAAATAATAATCTCGTACATACTTCAGGGATTCATCTGCTACAGTATTACTACTAACTTGGTTTGCCCTGTCTATATGTAGATTAAAGTCACCCATGATTACTGTAGCACCCTTGTTACATGCATCTCTAATTTTCTGTTTAATGCCATCCCCTACCTTATCACTATTCTTTGGAGGCCTATAGACATTTCCCACTAATGTTTTATGCCCCTTACTGTCTCTTAGCTGTACCCAGACTAATTCTACATCTAGATTTTGAGCCAATATCCTCTCACTAATGCACTGATTTCATCCTTAACTAAAATGCCAACTGACCACCTTTTCCTTTTTTCCTGTCCTTCCTAAATATCGAATACCCTTAGATATTGAGTTCCCAGCCTCGGTAGCCCTGCAGCCATGTCTCCGTAATCACAATCATATCCCACTCATTTACATCTGTGTATATCTTATTGAGAATGCTCTGTGCATTCCGATACAGTGCCTTTAGGCTTGTATTTTTAGTGCTTTTACATTTTTTTTTGTACTATAGCCCTATTTGTTGCAATCCTTCGTTTCCTCTGCCTTCCACTTTTGCTTTCTGCTTTTCCTCCCCGACAGTACGAGCAAATACCCCTGCGAGGATATTGGTCCTGATCCTGCTGGGGTGCAACCCGTCCAGCTCCAGTACAGGTCCCATCTTTCCCAGAATTAGTCCAAATGCCTCAGGAATCTAAATCACTCAATGCTAGACCATCTCTCCAGCTACACATTCATCTGCTCTATTCTCCTATTCCTGATCTCACTAGCACATGACACTGGAAGTAATCCTGAGATTACCACCTTTGAGGTCCTGCTTCTTAATTTATTTCCGAGCTCCCTATATTCTGCTTTCAGGACCTCACCCTCTTTTACTTATGTCATTGGTAGCATTACGGACCAGTTCTCGGCTGTTCACCTTCTTCCTTCAGAATGTCCTGCAGCCACTCTGACATCCTTGACCCTAGCACCAGGGAGGCAACATATCATCTTGGTGTCACGTCTGCAGCCAAAGAAACGCCTCTGTTCACCTTACATAGAATCACCCATTACAATTGCTCTCTCTTTTTTTCCCTCCCTCCATGCAGCTGAGCCACTTGTGGTGCCACAGACTTGGCTCTTGCTGCATTCCCCTGAGAAACCTTAGACTTGGCATTTCTTCAAGTACAGATGCACTGAATATTTTTTCTGCCCTCTTATCCTCCATGTCATTGAGGCACCCAAAGTTAAAGGAAACTATCTTGGCTCCTCCTTGGTATGCTAAAAAATAATAATTGAGGAGAAAAAAGGCCATCAAGTTGGCGGGCTTGAAAACCAAGTCAGAAAATGTAAGGAATTCAATATTTATATTGTACCTGTTGCTCAAGCTGCAAAGTAACATGTTGAGAGTTTTCCCTTCCTTTTGAGAGCTGAAGAATCAGAGTTTTTAGTAGTTGTTGCAGTTGAATTATATTCTGATCGAGATCCACAGATGTTTTCTTAGTATCTATCTGTTCCAGTAAAAAGTTATAATTAGCAAAGAGTTATTAAACTATGAGTACACAATAGGTTCATTTCCAGTCAAATATTCCTGGTTATTCTGATATTCAAGATCTATAACAGTACAAAAGAAAGCCCACATTCTAGCAAGGTAACATGGGCTGGATACTAACACAACGAGTGAAACTCAGTTGTATAAACTCAAAAGTTAACTATTATTGTTACACAAAATTTATCATCATAGTTACTGTTAATTACAAACAGAAATTTTTCCTGCCCTTTTACCACCAAATGGCCTCCACCAAATGGAATGTAACAATTCTGGTTTTGTGATTACTATTAGGAAAAAAACCAAAATGTCCACTTACTTATAAAACACTTAAAAAGATCAGACCCAAATAAGACAGTTCAGCAGAAACTAATAATTGTTCAATTAACACCAACACTATGCTTTTTTGGTACAATATAATTGTTACAAATATATTTTCTGCATAGGATACTAAACAGATACTTTAAATGATCAATAGTTAATTTAGTTAACTCTGAATACGACTGCTTTCTAAGAATTAAACAATACTGATGTCAACTAAGAAATGAGGCCAGGGAAGTTACCGCTGACAAACACAGCTTCGTTATCCATAAAAGCAAACAATGAAATGCCAGCAGCAAAGATCAGCCATAGGAAAATCTTGATGTGAAGTATAAGCAACAAAACTTTCACAAGGCATGAGCTTAACTCGAATTCAGTTCTGAGGAGGATCAACTTGGCTAGTCACCTGTTAGCTTTACCAACGGTACTGACCTAAAAACAAAACTGCACCACTGTCTTTTATGCCATTCATCTGGTATGTTAAGCAAGTGTCATTTTGTTTTAATCATACATACCTTCACTTCTGAAATGTCACTATTATCTATGGCATTGCCATCTCTTCGGGTTCTTGCTATTTCTGCCTGAATAACTTTCAGTGATTCGTCAGCCTGTGAAATAGAACTTCTAAAACTTTAATAAAAGAAAGCTCTGAACATTTTTCTTTTTTTTTAAACCAATGTTAAAAAGGAAGAGGTGTTAGTACAGAATGTGAATAAGATTAGCCTGTTCAGTTACACATGTCATGTTTTCAGTCCACCAGAGTTCTGAAAGACTTGAATTGTTGGGAAAATTTCTGCTACAGCGCATCTGCAGTGAGATATAGAAAACAGAAGTGCTCTAATAAATCATCCCTCCTGCTTTGTCACTTCAAGTTGTGTTAATAAATGCTCTCTATGTAGAATTTATAGCAGAAACAGGTCATTTAGCCCAATTGGTCTGGCCAGTGTACATACCTCAGACAAGCCTGCTCCCACTCTACTTCATCCAACTCTTATTTGTATGTCCATCTCTTCCTTTCTTCCTCGTGTACTTATTCAGGTGCCTCTTAAAGGGATCTATGCTATTTACCTCAACTACTCATATCCTGAGAGCAAGTAACATTCTAATCCCAAGAGGTTTCACCTGAATTCTTTACTGGATTTACTATTTATTGCCACCGGTTTTGGCTCTCCCACAAACCATCTTTACATCTACCTTGGAAAGCCCTTTCATAATTTTTAATGACGTCAATTAGATCACCCATCTCTCGAGAAGAGCACAAAGCATGATCAGTCTTTTCTAATAGTTATCTCAGTTTTAGTACCATCCTCCTAAATCTGTTTTGCACCATCGCCAGTGTTTCTATGACTTTTTTTGTAATATGGAGACCAGAGCTAAACTCATTTGGCCTAAACAAGGTTTTACACAAGTTTAACAATTTCCCTGTTTTTCCAATCTATCCCTCTAGAAACAAGCCATGGTGATGGTGCTTTGTTTGTATATTTTCTCTTATTTAAATGTTACTTCAGTTGCATCAAAGATCACAGTTTAGGAACATATGATAAAACTGCAGACTAAATAGAAAAAAAATAAACATTTGGGTAGGCTCAAGAAAAATGCTTATAATTTGAAGTATGCGGGAGGAGGTTTGTCTTAATTACATACAATATATTTGATGCAGCAAATACAGTATTTTACCTTAAACAGATTGGAAACCACATTCTGTGCCTCATTCTGTTCAGTCTTCAGTTTCACTAATGTTTCAGCTAACTGAGTTTTAAGCTGTAAATAAAAACAAGACAAATTTAATTTGGCTAATTTGTTTCAGTTTCTGACAATTTTCTCCCTTTTCCTGCCTGAAGGCATTGACCCCTTGCTGAAGGAAGGTCTCTGGGTGCCCAGCAACATTCAGTACTTCAGGTGACCATTCTTCTTGTGTGACCCTAGACAGCAATTGCCAGTTTATTGAGGCTAGGGGAAAACATCAAAACAAACCTAGTTTGCTCCTCATGCTGTTCCACTTGTGTACTTCAAACAGAAGTTCCTAAAAAGCAGAAGTAATGGAAACCTTGTCTAATTTTCCCCACAGTAACTCAAGAAAAACTAAACAGATATACTATTATCCACCCCCAATAGATTTGGAGATCAAAATCAGACAGACTCCCTTCCTAACACCACTGTCGGTGTATCTACACCACAGACTGCAGCAGCTCACTACTGCCTTTTCGTGGACAGAGATGTGCAATAAATGCTGGCTTAGCCAGCAATGCCCACTTCCCATGAACAAATAAAAAATAGGTTAGTAAGATAATTGAAATTGGGGCCTTTCTGCTGTGTATGACTCCAACTACAGCTTTTAAAAAGCAAAGCCACAACGGGGAGCAAGCTTAAGGAGGCATCCAAGAGAAGCAGTTATGTTATGCTTAATCAATTACAGAAGCCTATTGAATTTATTAACGCCACATTTAGCAAAATATTTTTTTTTTTAAAAAAAACAGCATTAATTAATGCTAATTGCGCAATTCTTAAATTCTAGTCATACTTCAGAATGAATTGTTGAACCCGAGAGCAATGCAACTTCATTTCTGTCCAGGCTTAATAATCCTTTAAATTGATTGCTAAATTCTACTTTACTTTGAAGTTCACTCAATTATCTTCTCCATACCAAAACAAAAACTTTAATTTTGCTTAAACTGACGTTGTATTACATCTTGATTATATTAAATGCATTAATTTGAGAGAAAATTAGAGGTGTTAAGTGATGTGAAGCTTGCTTCCATTAAAAAAAAAGTTTACACAGATGTCACAGGTTAATGTCTTGAAGCCTCATGAATTATAATACAAATTTATTCTAGAAGTTAGAAACGGTGAAAACACATTGGTCATTGATGTATTAATTGAGGCAAGTTAGTACAGGACACACTGCACACTATTGGCTGCTATAAAATTTAATAAGCGTCTTTTGGAAAAAGTACGAACAACAGTTGCAAGGAATTTCTTACCAAATTTAGTTCTTCATTCTGCTTTATTGCTTCAGCACAAGAATCATCAAGTTTTTTCTGTAATTCAGTCAACAGAACTTTAAGCTGAAATGAAGTTTAAAATCCAATTTAAACTGTTCTTGGTACTGTTACGCAAGTGTTTAAATTAGGCTAATAAATTGTTGAAGGCTTAAGACTTCCTGATTGTTGTGTGTTGGAAGTAACTTCTGAACAAAACCTTTTCTGAAAATCTAAGGCCACCACTCATTTGGTTTGGTTTACTTTCCACAACTGCAACCCATAATTTTAAAGGATTGTTGCAAAGTTGTGAAAAATGTCAGAACTCTAAGATAGCCAATTAAAATAAGACATACTTCTCTGACTTCAGTTACACAAGTGGCTCTTTCCGATTCCACCTTTTCCAACTCAGATGCAAGATGAGTGCTTCGTTTTCTAAGCTGCAAAAAGTAAATTAAATTGGTTTCAGTAAGGACAGCATGCATTTTAGGAATGTTTACTTACAGCAGGAGTGCAGAGTGGTCAATACCACATAACTTTTGTGGTAGTTCAGTTTACTGCAAAATAGGTTTTTAATTACAAAAGGTATAATTGTCTTGAAAACCATATGTTAAACAAAGAACTGAGAACTAATGTTGAGGGCAAACTGCCTGAGCCCGACTGAAGCTAATGGGCAAGGAATCAAATTATTTCAGGTCATTGAAATCAGGAACCTTCAGATGATGATACATCTGAATAGCACAGGATGAGGCCTTTCAGTCCATCAAATTCATGTCAGCTCTCTGTTGGAGAATCCAGTCAGTCTCATTCCCCTTGTCTAGCCCTGTAGCTCAACAAAAATCCAAACAAAAAAATACAGCAACCAGAATAGGAAATTTATCCCAATCCTTTTGTATTGATCATGAGTGCATTTATCTGCCTATCCATTTACATTCCTCAATCCTCCCTCAAACTCATTTAGGCTCAGCTTCACAAGAGCACAAATTCTTCATCGGGCTTGATGTTTAAGTCAGCCTCAAATGTTGCACCAAAGTTTTGTGACAGAGATCAATATATACATCTCACCATACAATGCCATTTTGTTACCTAGTCCACTGGACACATGGTACAACTACATTTTTAGTTGCTCTGTTCATCATTGCTTTGACTACAGGATTCTGGCAGAGTTTGAGTTTATTGTTCAAACTCCAAGCACTCATTGTATTTTGCCAAGCTCTCTTTTAACCACTGCATAATTTCTAAATTAAAGAGCAACTCAATGTTTCTGCTACTCAGTTCATTTAATACAGACCCAATGAGTTCTACAAAAACTTCTATTTTGAAAGTACATTAGTCTCTTCCATCAACATACTCTCCACAATTTCCTCCGTCTTCCTTCTGAATCTCCATCTTTTTCTACCACCTTTTATTTCTCCCCTGATAAAATGCCCCAGTAACTCTTTCCTCAATCTACTACTGTCTTTTTGTATTCCTACTCTTCAGCCACTGTCCTAAGCTTAGGTTCACAATTCTAGGTTTGGATTCCCACTTCAGTAAAGTCACAACCATACTCTGTGCTCTGCCATCATTCACCAAAAGAAAAATCATCACTGCCTCCTTAAAAGTAGAAAACCCAACTGCCTTATCCCTCTTATTGACCTTCCCATCCGATATACCCATTGGGCTATACTTTATACCAACTACCCAGCCCATGCCGCTGCAGTGACAGTGGGGCTATTACCAAACCATACCTTGGTCTCTTTCTTTATTGCTCTCTGACCTGCTCTGAGAGCACCTAACTTACCTCCACAACTCTTCTTTAAAACCCTCATTTCCTACCACCAACTTTCAAACCATATTCTCAAATTTCCGATATCCTATATCCTTTCCTGTGTCAGCAATGGGCAACTTCTACCTAGTGATGTCAATTTCCGATTAAACTGACTTCTCTCCTGCAGATTTTACTGCCTTCTGCCCTCCCTCATCCTCTCCCTCCGTAAGGTTTCTTATCCATATTCATGGCCATCCCTTTGACTTTGCCTTCTGACACTGCCTCGCTATGTACATCCGATCCTAGAAAAAACTATTTGACCCCTACATTGTATCCCTCATCTACATCCCTCTAACCCCAATTCTTTCTGAACCTGCCCCTAGAATAAAATCCCCTCAAAAATCATTTAGTTATGTTTACAAACTCAACCGTCTGTCATATGTATGCGATTGACATACTGCTGCAGTCATCAATTTCCTCAACCACGCCCTCACCTCCATCTTTGATGACCTTGTCCCCTGTAAAACCCCGATTCTCTCGGTACCTTATAAGGCCCAGAAGATGATACCTCCACATACAAGAATTCAATGTGGACAACAGCTTTTGTTTCTTATGCATACAATAGCAATTCACCTACACTTTCAGCTTCTGTGCTTTCACGTTTCACCCTTTCCAATTCTTGTTCCAGCGTGCGAGCTGATGACTGCATCTGGAATGTAATATACAGAACATTAAAAACTATGAGGGGAAACACATATTTCTAAAGAATGTGTTCAGTGCTCTTTTACTTGCATAATTGAAAGACAAATTTCGTGTACAGGTAAATAAGAGCACAATCCTCAGCATTGTTTTGTTTTCCAGATTCTCTTGTGGGTTCCTGAAATCTATCCCAATGATTTTCATTGAGTCCTAGTAAAAATTAAACAACTAGTATGTTTACAGCAAAATAACACTGGTCATTAGGTAATCTTATCCATTCTGGTCCTGCTTCCTGAACTGCTTGCATTGTTCTGGCAGAGATGCAGGGACATTTGCAGATCCACTTAGTCCTGTTGGGAAAAACTTACTTTCCTTCTAGGCTTCTCTTTCCCCTCCAAAAAAAAAATCCCAGATTTTGAAACAAGGAATTAACATGTCCATATGCTATGTATGGGTAGAAGAAATATGGATATTAAAATTTAAGACAGGCTGCAGTACTTAAAAAGGCTTTCAACAATAGATGGGGAAAAGCACCAAAGTTTTATTGAAAGGGACTACTCTATTTAGTTGAAATGGAGAAAATTACATGGTACAGCCTGACAATTTGCATTCACTTTCTTGGCTATAGTGCTTTCCTATTCCTATGAGCAGCACATGAAGACTGACCTACTATTAATTGTGTACTACAGGCTTAACCCAAGGATCAGTGTGTAAAGTAACTCAAAACATTTTACCCAATTTATTAATTCTTCTCTCCAGTGAGAGAATTGCATAAACTGGCTACCTGCATCAATGCCTGCTGGGATTCTTCTAGTTTCAATTTCCATTTGCCTTCCTCCTCTTCAACACTGCTTTGCAATCTCTGTAAAATTCCTTCCTGTGGGTAATACCATTAGGAATGTTATTTTTGGGGGAAAAAAAACATCCAGGACCAAACTCTGCTGGGGGAAAAAAACTAAGTAAAACTTACTGTTTCGGCAAGTACTGTCTTGTACTTTTCACACTCTAACTGCAACATTGCATGCATTTCCTCACCATCTTTTTCTTTGTGTTCCATGACCTAGATTTTGAAGACAACCAAATAACAGCAATAATTTACATTTTACATACACCTTTAAACAGAAATATTTTAAGGTGCTTCAAATAGATGTGAGGAAAGACAGATACCGAGCAAGAGGAGGAGAAATTAGGAGGGGGTGGTGGTGGGGGGGGGACCAAAAGCTTGATCTAAAATGTGGGTTTTAAAAAGGGTATTGAAAAGGTGAGCAGAGAGGGGTGTTTAGGGAGGAATTTCCCCAAGAGTGGACCTGAATAACTTTTTAACCTGTTGAAAGTATAGGTAAAAATTAAAAGGGAAAGGCACAAAATGACACACTTAGGGTTGTGGGGTTTTTAAGTCAGTGCATGGAGTACAGATCTAATGATGAAATATAATGGCTTCAGTCTTCCCAATTTTTAGCTGATGAAATTAAGAATTATCCAAGTTTGAATGTTGAATAAACAGACCATCAGCAGAAGGGTTAAGAAAGGAGATGCCCAATGTCTGCAGGTGCCACCATGAAGCAACATGGAAAAAAGAGGAAGGGGGCAAGGATGGAGCACTGTAAGGCTCCAAAGGTAATGGTGGCAAGTGGAAAGAGAAGCTATTGCTTACTTAATTCTCTAGCTACAATTCAATAGTTAAGAGTGAAACCAAGCAAGGGAGTACCTGTCTTGTATCAAGGAGCTGGTTAATGAAGGGATGACAGTGGAGAAGGATTGTGGGGTTAACTCCGTCTAATGTTGCAAAGGAGTCAAAACTGGGATAACACATCATGAAAATTTAACTAAATTCTGGCAGTAAATGTCATCAGACTTCCCAACACCACAGAGCACTATGGCAGATGAAATTTAATTTGTAACACTACCAATTTTCTCTATAAAACACACATTCTTATTTCTACCATCTTTTGTGATAAGGCTAGGGTGGAATACATACTTCATTTTCACCTAGCAGAAATCAATAAAATATATGTAGCAACCCACTAGGCATTAAGCTAGTAGTTTGTGTTCACATATTTGAAAATACGTCCACTTCAGCTTTAATTTTTTGTTGCACTCAAGGTAACTTTGTTATGCCAGAGCCAGCCACTGCCTGAAATGTGCCTTGGCTCTAACTTCAGTGCAATGCCCATTACAATACATCAGCTTGGCTCAATTGGCAGCATTATGATCTGAGCCAAAAGATTTCACCACTCCAAGACTTAAGGAAATGCACTGTCTCAGGTGCCAGTCTTTGAAAGAGTGTGTTCCAGTTTGCTTGTTCTGCTAGTTCAGATGCTGTCAAGATCTCATGGCATTATTCGAAAAAAGGCAGGTAATTTTCCCATGTCTTGATAGCATGCCATTTGGCACATTTGGGTTGTTAAAGGTATAAGGGAACTAAACAGTTCCTAATCACACCAGCAAAGTTTCATTATGTTATAGTGACCCAAATGAATTCTCATTCTAGTTGAAAGATAAATAACCTCACTGAACTACTGATCAAGTTCCTTTCTGTTCATAGCTTTTAAGAAATGTATAATCAGTCAGGGAGCTTCATTAATGCAACTAGCATTTTACTGGCTTGTCAGTTAGCACTTGCTGAATAGGAGAAGGGGCTATTCTCCACAAGCCTCATAACTGTCCCCCATTTCTACCAGATGTAATTTTGCTGCATCAGATCACTATATTGCTTACTTGAAAGGTATTTGACAGTGCTCCACAGAAGCAGTCAGGCTAACAATTTAAAAATGCTTGAGAAATTAAACTAATTCCAAATGCCAGTGAATGAATTTGCACAGTTCTCATATACCCCTTTAACAAATATCCAGGTAACACAATAGTTCCATCATTCAAGTTCATATTTTCTACACAAATTTTGCCATGACCTTTACCACACAGTTCAAATTTCTAACTCAACTGCTGGCCAGAAAACTTGAGGGGTAATGTGAAGAAAGAAAATCAACCAAATTAATGAAAAGCATATTTTGCTATAATACAACAGCCTTTCCCAGAATAATTTAAAAAAAATATACAAACCTTTGTTTGTTCTGCTAGCAATGAAGACAAAGTTTTTTGTGCTGCAATCTCAAACTCCTGCAACCACTCTGAATATTCCTATAAACATAAAGAACAGCTGCTTTTCATATTGGGGAGAAAGTAATTTTTCTGCTTCACAAAGCACAAATCAGAATTCATGCTGAAGTTGAAGACACTCAGTTTTTCTATTTATAAACTTTACTTCACAAGGCTGACTAGTTTTGAGTACGGTCTTGAATTTGCCTTAACATAGAAACTTTTATTTAGTTGCATTCTAAATCAAGACAGGAAACAAATAATGGTGCTTAAAAATTACCAATGTTTCAAGGCAAAACAGTATTTCTTTACAACTCATTGAAGAACATACAAAGTACTATGTCAGAACCAAAATGTCCTAAAGAAGCTCAAAAAAGAGAAATACAAAACAAAAACAAAAAAAAAATCACAAACCACCAAAATACTATTTAAGTCAAATTATTTTTGCTCATTTGGCAAAAGCTGCATTTGCTGCCAACACCATACATAAGCAGTTCAAGTGTGTTACACCATGAGGCCACTGCAAGCAACATAGATGACAGACGCCAGGACCAAAGATGGCGCTGCTCAAATCATCACACCCGATTTAGGTGGCGGCATCCTTTATGACTCCATAAAGTTAACAACAGTTCTAAATCCACTGGGCGAAGAAAATACCTAAAAAACCTGTGAACATGCATTCAACCAATTTTTTAAAATCACAGCACCACAGTTTTAATCCCCAGTGGGACAGAGGTGGATCAAATAGACAATTTGGAGAAAAGTCTCAGATTGTAACCTGTTTCATTAAATGTGATATTTTTCCTGTATATGAACTTTCTCCAGTTTCAAAATGCATGTGCTGTATTTATACAATAATATAGTTTCACTGTGCCTCTGAAGACGATGCGTATGCGCAGAGGTACTGGCAGGCTGGGGCTGGGCACAGCGGAGTAACGTCATTGGTTTTTTGCACATGTGCGGACCAGTTGTCAGGGGACAAACATTGACAAAAGCACAAGTAGTTTTATACAAGTTAGATAAAGAACAATTACCGAGGTAGAAGCCACCAGCACCCTGGGAAACAGTTTTTTCAGAACATCTCTGGTCAATGACTGTACAGCAACAACTTGTTGATCTTTCTCCTGTTCCAAAAGATAAATACATTTCGAAGTTACATAATAATTCATTAAATTATGTGCCTTAAGTGGCTAACAAGCAAGCAAGCAGTGGCACAGCACACCGGTATACCAATACACCATGCCACAATGACAGGGGTGCTATTTTCACCCTTGATTTTTTTTTCCTCAGCTGTGCACTGGGGATGTATTTTGGGGAGACGTTTTCCCAGTGAGAGGAAAGGGAACAAAAAGCACAGCAGTCTCCTTCAGACACCTCCAAGCAGCCAGTTACAGAGCAATATTGGCAGAGGTCTGGAAGCACGCTCGCTAGCTGACTGTCTTAGGATGATGGGGCAGCAGAAGGGGAGAATGAGGAAAAGAAAAAAAGTAAGAATGAGCCCAAGGAGGGCAACAAATAAAAACTGGCAAGCAAACAGCATAAGATCCTATATGTTAAATTTAAAACTAGACCAACAAAACAGACATGCAGACATGAAATCAAAGGTCCAGGAAAGGAACAGAACAAGCAGAGTGTGGAATGGTTAGGTACAAGTGTCTTTAAATTTAAAGTTATTTTGATTTTCAGATTGCAGCAGAAATTATCTACTGTAAAAATTTTCACATTTATTACAACCTTGGCTGTCTTGTTCACTTTGTCCTGCAACATTTTTTCAGTTGATGTCAATGCTTCCATTGCTTTCCAGTTTTTCTCCCGCAGTTCCTAATTATTTTTAGAAAGAACTATTTCAGTTCAGCCAAGAAATTTTGTAATGATTAGACTTTTTAAAAAAGATCTGGGGATTAACAATTGCGAATTTATAAAGTAAACTGCTAAATGCATATGAAGTACTTTGCACCATTCATCAGAAAGACAAAGCTGGAAAAAAACACTTGATATCTACTCTTGAAAGATTGTTAAAAATGAAGGAAACAGATTTTCACAATGTTACTTAAATGTTAGCTAAATCCAAGACAACAGGACTGCAGCACAGAACAGAATAGAAAAACAAAACTGCAAAAATGCTAGAATTACTCTCAAGCATCTGAAAGACATGTTAACATTTCATCTATCTTTCTCTTTCAGAAGCCAACCAACCTTTGCATTTCCAGCATTACAGTTTTATTTCAAGATGAAAATGGAATAAGTACAGTAATTAAGTTAGGAAAAAGTATCAAAAGAATCCACAGTAGACCTGCGAAAGAATGCATAACTAGGGAGTCAGCCGATGGTTCCCTGCAGCAAGGTGAAAGACTGGTAAAAGACTCATTCTGTGATCAAAGGTCATCCAAAGTGTTGCTGGAATGTTTATAAAACATTAAATGCTAACAAGTTTATTATGGCAACAGTTTAAGAAAACAAACCACTTCAATTTCCACTCCCCCCCCGCCATCCTCCTGAAGGAACGTAGTCTTGTTGAGAATACAATCAGCTCTTCAGTACCTCTCTAAAATGGCCATTATTTATGTGTAAACCACAATGGGAGGATAGTCAACCTTGGTGAGGCAGATCCTATGGCAGGAGTACACGGATAATGTTCAGAATTGAAACCCCAAGCAAATTTCTCCTTCCAAATCCTGGATGCCACTTCCAAATGTAGCCCTGGCTAAAATCAATACACACAGAGATCGAACCAAAAGTGTTCTTCATCTACACAACTTGATTACACATGAAACCATTCGTATAGGTAGAATTTACAAGATGGAAACTGAACATTTGGCCAAAACATCCATATCAGTACTTAATCTCCAATGGTCATATTCATATTTAATTGCTCTGTTCTTGAATCACATTATCCCTTTTAATTCATCCATCTATCCAATCTAATCTCAAATGCTCATAGTTCCTGTCTCAACAATTAAGTCAGGAAATGGGTTTCTCCCCTCAGCTGCATGTCTTGCATTTAGTCTATCTACAGTTCCCCATTCTTGACCATGAAACTTTTGGAAGCTGTCTGCTTCACTTTACCAGTCTTACCTCTTCAAATTTAAACACTACCATCATAATGTTGGGTTTTTCTAACAAACAGACCCAACTTTCAAGTCTTTGTTCATTTGTTTTCCCACACCAGACAGCATCTTAGCGAATGGTTTTACAGAGGGTACAACGCAATGTTCTTCCTATAGTTTGAAATCAATATTGCACACAGTCCTCCAATTAAGGTCAAAAGCATTCTAGAGGTTCATTAACTCCTGGGTTTTACTCCATAGCTTGTGACGAAACCTAGAATTTCATTATTTTTTTCGGTTACAGCCTTACCAACTCAAGGCGTTATCATGTCATGGAAACCTGTATTCCCAAACCCTTCAGCTCTTCCACAGCACTGCACCCACTTCCAATTAAGAGTATGATTACCGCATCTTTTAAAAAGTCGCTATTACCTCACACAGTGACAATGAATTCCACCTGCCATTTTCTAACCCATTCTAGTATCTAATCAATATCCCTTTGGTCTAATAAAGAATCAACCATATTTTCTACTTTGATATCATCTGCAAACTTTACATGCACTTCCTGTAGGTCTATATCCAAAGCACTAATATGCACATTGAACTAAAGTGGTCCCAGAACTCAGTTGTGTGACTTCCCACCACACAAAAAAAACCCCTCAATTCTTATTGTTTTCTGCCTTCCAACTCATTTTTAAACCCAGTTTTGTATCCTCCTCTTAATTACCTTAACTTCAACCATGAGTTCCATTGAATTTTTTAAAATTGTATTTAAAATCTTATTAAATTGTGGCCATCACACCCACATTTAGCTGGCCTATTTAATTTCTCATATCCAGCTTCATTATCTCCACCTCTCTAGGTCTACCAATATACTATGAATAAGCAGCCCTATGTATTTTTAATGAAATCTCTTCATTTACTCTCTGTCCCAATATGTGGGTAGTTATAACTTCTGATTATTCCTACATGTTTGACTGTAGGTTTCCTTATCTAATTCCTTCCAGAAATTGGAGGTCATTCATACACTTGCGTTAAAGTACCAAGCCAGTTCTAACCTTTGTGCTCCATCCCTATTGATCTTTTGTAGCCCTTCCTTGTCTATCTCAAACCCTCGCTGCTTCATGTAATCTCTTGTGTCAATACTGCCACACCATCACCTAGTTTCATACAGGATATACTTACTTTCTAATCTTGACCAGCTTGCAGTAAGGTTTCTGTTCATGCTAGTCTAGGTCTCTCAAAGAATGGCTTCCAGTTTCTCTAGTTTACTATGTATACTCTGCATACTGCAATAGCTGCATTTTAATCTTTGCTTTTTTTTATTCGAAGGGTAGTTTTTCTCCATTTGATTGCCTTCCATCTAAGCTATCAGCCATTACATCAGTTTTTGCTCCATTAAAACCCAGCCCATTTGATTTTGTTTCTCAACTTCATATCGCTCATGCTATATTTTTCTGCATCAATATTAGCCTTTTCTAATTTTACCTTCTGATGCAGTTGATCAAAAATTGGTTCCATTTTCCTCATCGCCCCCTTCCTTCCTAGTTTAAGAACCTTACCACCAACATATATTGATTTGTCCCATCCTCCTTATTTAGATGTAGATCATCCTTGCAGAAGTTTGTCAGCCCAAGAACTGGAGCTAATGCCTAAAATGCAGTTTCTCATCCTTATTTAATATCTTTAGCCATGCATTGATTTCCCTCATCTTATCCTCCCTATTCTAATGCACGCTGACAAAGTAATCTTGAGATTACCAACCATGAAGTACTGCTCCTTGAGAATTTTCCTAATCTCAAATTCATGTTAAAAGAGTTCAGATCTTAACTATGTTACTGGCTCCCACACTGACCACAATGACTGATTTTCCATTCCCTACAAGTTATTTTACACTATGCGAGATGATCCTTAACCTAGCACCTGGGAAGCAACAGAACACCTGGGTCAATCTGGTCTGCAAAAGATTGCATCAATCCCTTTAACAACTGAATTCCTAGTTATCTTTGATACATGCAGGTACAACAGCAGAGAAGGAAAGAAAATAAAGCAAATCCTGTAGTCCAGACCCCACTACCTCATCAGATGTCCTGCCTCACATGCCAAAAGATCTCAGGTCAAGAATGTGCCTGCTCAGTCACACAAAGATGCATGTCAGAAATCCTGAGTGGATGTCATCCTCTAATAGAGGCAGCCGACAATGACTCATTAAATATTGAGAGCCATTTGTTAGTTTCTGTTATTGTAAAACCTTACACTTCATGTTAAGTTTAACTTTTCAGGAAATGCCAAGTTAATTAAAATTTACATATCTGCAAAACCAGAATATACTGCGTGTGGAAATGACCATCTTTTCTAAATAAGGTGAAGTTAAGAAACTTAATTCATTGAGGTGAGCAATTATTCCTCCAAGCCCAACAGTAGCATACCAAACTCCCACTTCCGTTTGTTAGAGGAAGGCGCCATGTCTGCATTACTCCACAAAACATGACACTCCCATAAACTTTCAGTGGATGGTTACAACCAATATTATATCAGGTTGAACTTTCTTGTCCTACTATTGTACATCCCAATCTTTGCAATGAGGTCAATCAATTTTAATGAAAAAATAAGAAATCACTTGAGGGAACAAGGTTTTCAAAGTAATTCTGAATCCAAATTGCTCAGAACCAATTCAAACCTTAAATACTTATCTGTACTCAGAAGTTTAGAGGATTGTGGTGTTATTTATGTCTTTTTGTTTCTTTCCTTTACATAAGGCTTTATAAAAATTAACTTGCTCAGAACTCATGACATCTCCCATCAACCATCCCCATAACCCCACCTGTAGTCTCTGCAGTGATTTACAATAAATCATTTTGAGGTAGGTTTTTTTGTCCTTCTCCTGCTATCTGGTCGATGGTTTAGTATCTTAAGATAAACTCCTCAATAAAAGTCATTTTTCCTCACCAAGAGTACTTCAGCTGGCTTAAGCTCTTCAACATCAAGGCAATAACAATGACACTGCGCTGATGCTGGTTATACCTGAGGTAGCTTCAATGTTTACAATATATACCTCCATATGAAAAAGCTGAACTGCACTGAATACTTCTGAGCTATAGAACATTGTCTCAGTGTTCAGAAAGTTGGCCCTCCACTGCCTTTCAATTGTCCAAATTGCTGGAGATATTGCTGGTTGACACTTTGGCCATACTGAATGCAAGGGTCCAGTCTCCTCTTCTGAGGATATGTCTTTTGAGTAAGTCACAGAACAAATGGGTCTATTGAATTGAGCTCAATGTAAAATGCCCTGCTATTCATTTGGAGGGCGTGCAGTGTTTGACATTGATAGGAGTGGGTAGGGGAAAAAAAAAATAATTGTTTAGCGGACATACATGAACATGGGCATTATTAATTGTATCAGCAATTCCTAACCAGAAATGGTCATCTTTCTTTCACTTGTTCTATTTCTCCTCAACTCTATCCTGAAGAACACAAGAAATATGGTCCATTTTATGCTCAATGACAAATATTTAATATGATTTGCCTTTACAATGAACACATTCACCAATTCATGATCAAAGTACTTAATGCCGTCAACAGAAGTTGACAAATCATACAATATGATTATGTTAACTAATATTGTTAATGGTGCTCTCACTTCAGGTGTTGCCCCTCTCTCCTTTAAACCTGCTATCACCCCTCTCAAAAAACCAACACTTGACCCCACAGTACTTGCAAGCTACCACCCCATCCCCAACCTGCCCTTCTCTAAAAGGTGCTTATATGTTTTCATGTCCCAAATCTGTGCTCATCTTTCTTGGAACTCCATGCTTGAATCCCTCTGATAAGAACTGCTTTGGTACCGTGGCATGGGGAAAACCTGATTAAAGTCACAAATTACATCCTACGTGATTGTGACAGAAGTAAACTATTCCCCCTCGTCCTTTTGATCAGTGTGGCCTTTTGGCACAGTTGGCCACATCATCTTCCTCCAACACCTCTCCACTATCATCGAGCTGGGTAAGGCTGCTCTCAATTAGGTAAGAATGGACTAGGTATCAGGATATCACTTGCAATGGCTTCACATCCCATTCCCAGATCATAGCCCAAGGATGTTTCCTTGGCTCCCCCTCCTATTTCTCAACCACATACTACCCTTTGACAACATCTGAAAGCACAAGCTGATGACACCCAGCTCTACCTTACACAAATACACAATTTAAGAGTAGGCCACTCAGCCCCTCGAGCCTACTCTGCCATTCAATAAGATCATTACTGATCTAATTGCAACCTCCCAGCTACCTTTTACCCCCTTATCAATAACCTACCCACCTCTGGCTTAAAAATATTCAAAGACTCTGCTTCCACTGCCTTTTGAGGAAACGCGTTTCAAAGACTCACAAACCTCAGAAAAATTTTTTATCCCCATCGCAATTCTAAATGAGCGACCCATTATGTTTAAACTTCTCCACCACCTCGACTCCAGTGTTGCTAAAATAAGTCAGCTTATCTAGCATCCAGTGCTCGATGAGCAGAAATTTTCAATTAAATAGTGGGAAGACTGAAACTATTGTTTTCAACCCTGACACCAAACAGCATCATCTAGTGAGTAACTCCATCCCTCTCCCTGAAAATAGTCAGACTAAACCAGTCTGTTCACAAACTTGGTGTCATATTTGACCCCAATATGAGTTTCCAATAACATATGTACAACAGCAAGACAACTTATTTCCACCTCCATGACACTGCAGCCTCACTTTGCCCTTATTTCAGCCCACGTGTTGCAGAAATCCTCATTGATGCCTTTGTGCCCTCTAGAATCAACTATTTCAATGTACTCCCAGCTGGTCTCCCACATTCTAGCCTCTAAGTTTGAGGTCATTTAAAACTTTGCTGCTGGTGCCTTAACTCGCACCAAGTCCTGTTCTCCTGTCACCCGTGCTCGCTGATTTATATTGCAAGACGAGTCTTGATTTAAAAAAATTCATCCTTGTTTTCAAATCCCTCCATGGCCTCGCCTCTCCCCATCCCCTCCAGCCCCACAACCCTAAGATATCTGCACTCATCTAATTCTGCCCTCTTGAGCATCCTTGACTTTAATCACTCCGAGTGGCCATGCCTACAACTGCCTAGGTCTTAAGCTCTGTTTCCCTTCCACCTCACTTTCCTCCTTTAAGAAACTCTTTAAAACCTACCTCTCTGACCAAGTTTTTGACCACCTGACCTATCATCTTGTGGCTCGGTTTTATTTTGCTTTAGAAGCACTTTGCGATGTTTATATTCAAGAACAGGCCAGTTAAAGAAAAAAGGGATTACTACTACTGAAGCTCCAATTTTCTGTCTTACGTTTGTTTGCTTTGCCAGCTTTTGCAGCTCTATTTGGTGGATGATCATTGGCATGTGCTCCAGGAAAAGAACAACTTGCAGCTATAAGCAAATTCTGAGCACCAATATTACTTTATTCTTAAAAAGGACAGCGCTGTTTGGTTATTCATTCTGGAGGTTCATTCTGATGATTGGTATAGATGCCTCAATTCCAAGGACAAAAGCGAGAAAGCAAGGACAACCCAGGAGGCCCACTGCCTTCCTCTGCAAAGACTGCCAAGCCAATGTGTTGAGAAGGTGCATGATTCGCTGGCCTAATTCTCTGGGCCCTCTTCTTGGCCACTTGAGCTTTTCGTTCTACTCACCTCTTCCAATGCTCTTCCCAACAGTCAACCTCCAAAGATCATGGCAGTCAGCAACTATCTCCCAGTTGTCAGTGCCAATATCCACCATCTTCATATCTCACTTGCAGGTGTCCTTGTAGCAAATGTACAGATGCCCAGGAGGTCGTAACCCTAAAGCCAGCTCACCGTTCAGACTGCTGTCCATTCGAAGAACCTGGCCGAGCCAATGCTAATGTTGTTGACATAGCAATGAATGTATGCTGATGGAATTATCCCACTACAGGACCTCAGAGTTGGTGCCAAGAGATGCCGAGGACATGACTGGGACAGTGAAGATATAAACTGTTCTCCTTTCCTCCTGCCTAAGATATGTTGTCCATGTCTCACGACTGCAGAGGAATGTGCTGAGGCTGCAATCAGGTTCCTACTGTTCCACTCTTTCCCAGCTTGGACATACAGCTGCAGCTTTTGCTGCACGCACATTGATTTTAGCATCAAAGGTCAGATTACTTGTGATTGTGGAGCCTAAATATGTAAAACTATCAAAGCCTCCAGTTTCACATGGTCAATGCTGATAGGTGGTGGCATGGCAACATCCTCAACCATGACATTTGTCTTCCTGATATGGATAATCAAACCAAACTCTTTAGAGGCATGAGGGAGTCTATCCATTTGCTGCTCAAGGCGTTCATTGGCATGGAATGCTAGTGCATAGTCCGCACAGGGAGACTGAGTACTTCGTATGCCTTTATCTTGAACCTCCGGTGAGCAAGGCTGAACAGCTTGTCAGTCAGTTCTGGTACGTAAGCAGACATCCTCCGTAGATGACCTAAAGACCTATATATTGCTATATACCTATATACACAGTGCTTGCAATAGATACAACTGTAACATGGTAAAACTGTTAAATTACAGGAGGATAAATCATGAACAGCCATATGGCAAATTATGACCATGAAGGTGAACAAATTTTTTTTTTTTAATTCCACAAGTTTTACTCCTCTTTCAATGAGCAATAATGCCTGCTGTTCACAGAATCAAATTGTGCCGCATGTATTGTAATTCATGTTTTTGGAAGGCAAAAACAATAGCTCCCAGTCAGGAATATTAGATCTGTCATTCAAAGAACTATCACATATTACTTAAAGTTACACTTACATTGTTTTTCTTCCTTTGCTGATTAACCGCTGCCTTTAGTGACTCCATTTCTCGATGCAAAGAATCAATCTCCTGGTCTTTTCCCGAAAGTCTAAAGATAATTACAATTAAAATGTTGGCATAAAATTCCATCCCTTCTCCAAATGATTGTTCACATTCAGTACTGTAGAGTGTCATGTTTTTACATTTAACTTCAATGTAGTACCACCAGCTCCTTCAATTAACCTATTAAGCACTGAAACAAATGAAGAATATATCAATTTGTGAAAAAAACCCTTCAACTGACAAGACTACGCAACCTAATTACACAAATGTAGTGTGCTATTAAGTCGTGCATTATTTAATTAGGACACATTCCGCCATCTGTTAGCATTTAGCACATGCATGGAAAAAACTAAGCTAGTGTCTGAAGAAAAGGTAAAAATACTAAGTGCCGGAAAAACTCTGGGTCTGGCAGAAAGAGAGTTATGAAGCATCATATTCTATTTAAAAAAATAACTTTTTCCATCTCCACAGATGCTGCCAGATAAGAATTTTTCCAGCATTGTTTTCTTACATCCAATTTCCAACATCTGCAATATTGTGCCTTCACTATATGAAAAGGTGGCTATTGAAAACTGATATTAACTTATCAGCTTTCTTTATGCTAAATAAAAATTGATGAACAGGGAAAAAATAAAATTGCGCCTGATGGTTCACTTACACATTCAGCAATACTTCACTCTTGAGCAGTGCAGAGTCCTGTTTCAAGGCAATAAAAGTGGTTTAAAATAAAAATATTAACGTATATGTACAAGGTACAACGTACCTCCAAAATGCATCAGTAACTTTCATATCAGAACAAATATTTGATAAAAGCAACATAACCTGCATATAATTTGCTTGTGTTCATACTCGAATTAATAATATTTTTAAATAAACTTACATTAAGTAAAATATAAATTTAGTCACTATACAATGCTATCAAATACATTTGCACTTTAGGCTATCAGCCCAGATATGTACAAGTTGGAGCAGTATGCCATTTTTTTGGGGGCATGTATGTGTGGAATGGAGCACTTCAAAAAAGACAAATATTCTTCTTTGGGCATGGGACTGAGATACCGTAGGCATTAAGGATTAATGGTTTATCAATTTGATCAGCAATTATAGCCAAGTAGGAAAATGGAAATATCAAGATTCTCAATACTTCAAACTCATTGTGCAAACATAAAATGATAAAAAGATACACAAGGGAGACAAATAAAACTTACTACCATCTTGTCTAAAACCTTACCTGTTCATTGGTTTTATCGTACAACTGTTGAATTTGAATTTTTAGTCCTGCGTTTTCATGCTGAAGATCCTTTTTTTTTCAGAAAAGGGAAATTCAATTAGAGAAATACAAACTTGTAAGTTCATATACTCTAAAATACAGTCATTGAAAAGTGCTCCGATTACCTGCAATTTTGTAACAAAGATAGCAACTTCCTCTCTGCTGTTGCAAAGTGTAGCCTTCAAGTTATTAATTTCTTGTTCTTTACTTTCAATTCTGTAAGTAAAATCAAGGTCAGATAGCCTGTATATTACTTTCGAAAAATTAACAATTTTGAAATATACTTACATAATTTGAGATTCCTTTATCAGATTTGTTTTAGTGGAAACCTAAAGATGCAAAAATTCACAAAATACATGTTGAAATATCACTAATATGGACAATCTTCCTAGGTCAGAAAATAACAATTATCCTCGGAAGGTTTTACAAACTAAAATAAGGGAGCGACATTCAAAGATCAAAATACATTTGCCTGACCTCCAACGGTTTCCATCAAGAATTTAAACAGTATTAATCTGCATGACATGCAATACCATATCACAAGTTGTTTAAAAACATTTGCTATCCCTATTTATTTTTACTACAACGTATATGAAACAGACCTCAGATTTCTAAAAATTCAGTAACAAATACGAATGAATAAAACAATGAAAAATTTTACTTGTCTTAAACTTGGGCAGAAACAAATTGATGAAACATATTCAGAAATAATTAAAGCTTAATTATTAAAGAATGGTCCAGATTTAGTTGGAATATGTCCGCTTAGACTTGCTAATGTTTTTTGCCCACAAAGTTGCTGCAAGTGCAAACTGACAGTGAGGGCAATACTGCATCTGGGACCTTTGTGAACACTGGGACAAACAACCTATCTCCTTAATCTATGTGAAATAAACGGGAGGATTGGGATGCAAGGAATTAGAGTAAGTGAATCCGATGTCAAATCAGCTACAAAAAAAGAAGGAAGAAGATAGATTATATTGAGACACAGAAGCACAAGAGTGTAAAAATGTATATTTGGAACTTTACATTGTTAAAGTCTAAAATAATTCGCTACCTGAAAAGAATCAAACTCCACACTTTTATTGCCCACTTCTTTAATAAGACAAGGCTGATTGGCAAATAAACACGACAAGAAAAGAATACTTGCGCTGTTAACTACTAGACCCAACTGTCCCTCAAGTGTGCTACAAAGTTAACATGCAAATGCAGCACCTTCATGAAAGTCACAAGGAGGTCAAGGGTGTGATGCTGTTCCTGCAAAACTAACAAAGGGGCACAAATCAGCCAGCAACTTGTAGCGAGGAAGAGACTCCATGACATGAGTATTGCTTCCTCTCTACAAGTTGCTGGCCGAATTGCACACTAATCAGTGTGTGTTGCTCACACGCAGTTATTCTTCTAGCAAATTCTGGGCCATTATTTCTAGTTTACGCCCATTAACGTTTGTACGCATGCCCTCATATTAGCAATACTTTAAAAAACCATCAAAAACAAAATAAGTTAATTTCTGGAATAGGGCCCCAAAGTAAATAAGGAACTAGAATAACATAAATGGCTTAAAGAAAAATGACTATCCTGATTCCAAATAAGTTTTTTTTTAAAGATACAAAGATTTTATTAAATAGACCAGTAATTATTTTTCCTAGATAATAAAGCCCATCTAGATATGCAGTATCCAGGGTATAACTATAAGAGAATAAATGCATCATGTTCCATGTCAGCTACTTCAATAGGGACAATTTAAACAGATGTTTCATTCCATTGGATGCTGACCCAGTAACAGCAGTCTAAACTCGTATAGAATTCGAAAACAGCAAAACATCCCCATGGCCCTTCACTAGGCTGTGGAATGAACTGAGCAATTATAGAACATGACTGCAAATCAGAGTGACTGATAGCCAAAGGTAAGCCTCAAGGCGATTTTTGATGATAGGGAGTGATGTAGCCAGCTGAAACTATCCAGAGAGCATTGCAAAATTCAGCGGTTTGACAACTAGAAGTTCACCACTGATGGTAAAACAGAGGCAGGAGACAGACAGAGTCACTAGGATAGAGAGTGCAATCTGAGAGTGTAGGTTTGGTCTTCTAGCGCTATTATAAAGCCTCAAAGCTCTGCTAAATATAAACATCAAGAAAGCAAATTTCATTTTTATAATTGGCTAATTACCTGCTCCGCTGTTTGAAGCTGGACATTTTCTACTTGCTTCTTCAGCAAGTTGTGATCTTCTTGCAAATCCTTTACATAATGACAAATGGTAGGAATGAACCACAGTAAAACATAAAAGACCTAAATAACACATAACTTGAAGGCACATATACAGCACTACACGTTTAAAAATAATGCAACATGACATACGTAAGTCAACGAGAAAAATTCATATACCTGAAATTTTTGCTCATTATTTTCTAACTTAAGCAGCTCCTTTTCCAACTGGTCTTCAACTTTTTTGATCTCTCTAGCCTTGTCAGCAAGTCTGTAGAAGTAGAAATTGCTGTTAGTAATCATGTTTTTTTTTAAAAAAAAACTTCCTTAAATTATTCTAATATAGGACTTACGCTTTCTGGAGTTCTGCCACCATGGATACAGAATCAGCCTAAACAAACAAAAAACAAATAAAACCAATTTTCTCAAAATTGGATACTACAGTAATATTCTTCATATTATAAAAGACAAGAAATTTAGGACATAAGGTGCAATGATCAATTCAGCAAATGAAAAATATTTACTTACACATATAGCAAAATGTAATATTCAGGGTGAGGGTTAGAAACAGCATTTTCTAAGGCATCAAAATAGGTCAATTTTGGCAAAGTCTTCAGCCTACAGTTTATGCTCTTGATCATTTAGTGATTTCTGTTGAAATCTGTACATGTAGGCTGGGGGAGGAGGTGGAGGGTGGAAATCAAGGGGAGAAAGGATAGTGTTTCTCTGGGAGCACGCCCACTGTGAATAACTGCAAATACATGCTGCCATGGCTCATATTAACAATGGTTACTTGCGCAAGGTATTAACATGCATTATACCCAAGTAGTCAACACCTTAAGGAATAAAGGAAATTGGCACACAAAAGTGTAAGAACCTAAAAAAAAACTCGCACCATTTTTTCAGACATATTCACCATTCTGCTGAAATCATGAAATTTAATTTGCAGAAAATTGGAGTCTATTTTATTATTGTGGGATGATTATTAATTTCCACATTTAGTCCAGGCAATTCTCCCTAAGTACTAAATATTGAAGATACAATTCTCAATTGCAATCAGCTGTAAAATATGTTGACCCATACTCAAGTAGCGATATGTGGATTTATCCACATGGTTAGTGTTCAGAGAAGCAGTTCACAGCTATATCTGATACTTCAGTTCAGACACACTGAAGTGGAATCCTATTGTATATTCCTGTTTGTGCCTATCCAATAGGCCAGGGCATTCGAACCTTTTCAACATTAAAAGTTTAGCATCTTCACAATTGAATGGGGAAGCTGAAAATTTCCCACAAGATTTATTTTCCCAAGAAATGAGACCGATAACTTCAAAACTTTTACCCTTTGGATTCAGTGTTTCCTTTTGTTCTTCTTTAAAACCAGGTCCTACATTGTTATCAGGGTGTTGACTTTTTAAACTCAGTCTTTGGATCATCATCTTCAAATTTGACCTTTAGATCTCCATTCACTTTCAGAGCTGTATGTTTTTTAATGCTCAAATTTGAAAAAAGTCTCAGCTAGCCAACCACCCAAGTTGTCTTTCTCCTGTTTAAAGGTAGGATTAAGTTTCGCCTGCTTTTAAGAATATCATTCAGGTTTCATCGATGTTTTGATTTTAAAAAATTATTTTTTAAAAAATTTAAATTTTTGTCTGCCCACTTAGCACAAGCTCTGTCCAATTCCTTCCGAGCAAGAGACACAGCTTCTTCATTTTGAAGTTTTATTTTCCACTGTAGGATTCTAATCCGTCCTTGTAGTTTCATTGTAACAGCGGCAGTTAGAGCCAAGTCATTTTCGTTTAAAGCACCATCTCTCTTTCATTTGCCTATTAGCCTAGAATTCTGCTGCTATAGTCTATTTTGACAACTGTGACTAAGATTATTCAGGTAAGTTTAATTGAGACAGATCCAACTTCCAGCTTGTTTCAACACTTTGCTGTCAGTCTGAGGCTTCAGTACCTTTTTGATTTCAGAGCTTTGAGCTTTTGACTCTTCAGGCACCCCTCGAGTAAAATCATTGGTCTTTTGGAATAAATTCACAGGCAAGTATGTTTTTCAAAGCCCACTGATCTGGCTGTTACATCCTTATCTTAGCGCACTTCAACAGATTTTGTGGAAACGTATGGACACAGGGCAAGATCTCCAGCAAGATCATTCCCCAAGATGAGATTATTAATAGGTCTTTTGGACTCCACTCCCGCACTGACAGACCCACTGGCTGAAGCACAGTTTAAATTCATTCCACACAATGAAACACGTAAACAATTTCCATCAATGCCCTGAATATACTTTTATTTAATTAACTCTCTGGAGGGAAATTCACGTCTTTTGCTAACATCAAGCTTTGCGCCAACCCCATATCCATCACCATGGCTCCTTTATCAGACAAAAATATGTCACCCTCAAACATAAAACTCCCATAATCTATGTTCCAATTTAAAACTACTGTAAATATGTCAGATGCTTTCAGTTTGTCACAAGCTTCACTCATTGGTACAGCATTTTCTGAAGAAACACTAGACACTCCAACAAAAGCTTCGGTCTTAATTTGCAACTTCCAGCAGTCTGCCTTCACATGCCCTGTCTTATGGCAATTGTAACATGTTGATCTCCTTGAATCAGATTCATCTTCCCCACTGTCTCTTTCACTGCTTGAGAAGCAACTTTCATTTCTACTCTCCCCTTCATTGTAATTAAGAGTTCTGTTCACTATTATTTCTCTTACCTCTCCAGTTTGCAAACATTTGTCTGCAAACGCATACAATGCATTTGTGGGATAATTCGTAACCATCAGCAAAACACAGCTGCCTCCCCTGTTTTACAAACTTTACAGTCTTCTAGGTGGGATTTGATTCCTAAAGGAACACTTTTTAAAATCCTCTATTAACAGCACTTCTCTAAGTTTTTCAAAATCTTGATCCAGCTTCACAGCATTATACCACTAATCAAACCATTTATTTTTCTCTAACAAATTCCACAAAAGTAAGATTCTCTTTCAGATTTCTAAATTTTTGTCTAAGCTTCTGGAATTAACTCATATGCCTTAAGCACAGCAGTTTTAACTGTATCAAAGTTACAGACAGTTCATCAGAGAGTAAATTTCGAGCACTTTTCCTACCAAAACACGAATAAAATTGCCCAACTTTTTTCTAGGCTATTACAAATTTGTAGTAATTTTCCCCAAGAGACAAAATACATTTTAACTCCCTCCTCACTGGATTTAGCCACTATGCGAATATCCCTTGCCAAAACAATACCAAGAGTTAAATATCATCCATCGCCAGAGAGGTGGGAGGGGGAAGTGGACATAAAGTTAATTCAAAATTAGTTAACTATTAAGGGATTTGGGGACAGGGGTAAAACAAGCTTAGGTTTCTATGCAACGTTGAGCCAAAACCCCTCCATATACACTAATCTTTGAGAGGTTCATCATCGAGCGCATCAGAATTCCAGAAGGTACTGATAAAATACTTACTTGTTTATTGATTTCTGAATGTAACTGGTGTACCTGCAATTTCAATTCATCATTTTCTTGCAAGACATCCTATTAAAACCAAAAATAAAATTTAAAACCAAAAGCAATAAAAATTCCTGGCAAAATGCACACAAACTTCATGAACTAACAAGGACCACTGCACTATTTTGAAGTCAAGTTCTTGAACCAAGCAGGATAGAATTCATATGCACAGTGACAACATAATTTGGGTTGTAAACCTAAAGTGAGACGAATTAATAAATGATATTTTGTTTCCAGGTATACAACTTCCCCAAAAGCAGTCTTCCCTCCTACTGAGGGATGGACAAATAAAGCCAAATGAGAAGTATAAGGCCTGAATTATTAAGGGCATAAATATTTAAATGTCAGTGAACAAAATAAATTGAGCTAAGTTCATACAATAATTAATATTTACAACTTTCAAAACAATTTTTATGTAGTATGAAACATCTTGAAAGACACTAACTTGACAGCATTTCAAAACTTTAATAATTTTTTTTTAAAAATCAAGCTTGCAATAAAATATTGAATGTAAAATACCTAGTTAAGAATATATAAACAATCCACTTAACAACGTATAAACAAGTTTATATGGTTTCTATATTGTCCATTGAAAGAATGAAGGCAGAGAAAATTTTAACTTTTCTTCAAAAAAGCAAAGACTGAGGTCAATGTGGTGAGGTGCGACACTGAAGAACCAGTATGCTGCATTAGAGGTTTGCACAGAAACTTTCTGCTTATAAAGTTCCTAACCTCTGAATAATGTTTGGATTCTCCCTAAAGGAAGCATGGATATGATGAAGTCATCATATTATTGCATGCAAGTTAAAAGGCCAATGTCACAGACACCATATTACTTCTCTCAGTTCTGATGAGAATAGGAAAGAACAAATGAAGATATTTGTTCTGTCCTGCTTTGTAGTTTCTTTTTTAAAAATAAAAGCATAGAAGCCAGAAATCAGATGGTCACTGGTTCTGTCATAATGAATTCAGGTTACCTGAATTTCAGACATCTTCTTAGCAGCTGCTTCTCTACTGTCTACCAATGCAGCTTTCAAAGAGTCAACTTCTTGTTCTTGCATTCTAATTCTTTAAGCAAAAGAAAACTCAAGTCAGAGAACCTATATTATTTATGAATTAATGCTTCAACATACCGAAAAAAAAACTTACGTTTCCTCAAGATTTTCCAGTTTTGCTGCAGTAGAAACCTATGGATTCAGAATGAAGTTACATCAAAATTCAGTGTCAAAATCTTGGAAAGGTTTTTCTTAAATGCAAATTCACATCACAGCAATCTTCCCAAACAAAATGCAAATTCACATCATTGCAATCTTCCTAAACAAGAAAATAAGAAAATATTTAACTGGAGGCAACACCACTAAATGCAGCTTAAATTGCCACATTTTTAAGTACATTATTGGACACAAAGAGCATTTATGCAAGACTTTGGTGTATCATGGCTACTTTAATATCCATCTTACTGGAAATCTGCAACAAAAAATGACCAAAGCATAGAACATTGAGGAAATTCATTACCTGTTGAGCATTTTTTGCTTGCTCTCTGAGCACATCATTGTCATTTTTTAAAGCCTTTGAAGACAAAAACATTTTTTATTTAACCAATAGTGCTGCATTAACAACATGTGAAAACTTGGAAAAACACGGTACAGGGAAATTACAAGAACATTTGGAATGCATTATGGCTGAGGTCAGTGGTGGCAGAAATTTAGAGATGGAAATTAAGCAACAGATTAGCTCGGACTGGAGTAATTGGAATAAGAAGTGCAGTGGAGCATTATCTGATAGAAAAGTATCATTGAAACTGAAAGGAAGAATCCACAACGCAGATGTGAGACCGGCCTTGTTATGTAACGATGAAACTTGGGCAACATCAAGAAGAAAGGAACAACGACCGGATAATAATATGAGATGCAGATAATGAGATGGATGGGTGGAGTAACGAGAAAGGACAAAATCAGGAACCAGCACATCAGGGGGATCAGTGAAGATCGAGAGCATATCAAAGAAAGTACCTGAAAAGAGATTGCAATAGTATGGCCATCTGTTGCAGAAAGAAAGAGGGGAAATGTGGTGAGGAGAGGAATGGAGATGGAATTGCCAGGGAGGAGGAGAAGACAGCAACCTAAGACCAGATGGAAAGATGCGAGAGATTTAAACACAGCGAGCCTGGAAGAGGAATGGGTGACTGACAGGAGGCAGAGAAGAAATTAGTTGATACAAAACACTTTTCAAATAAGTTAAAAGACAGAGTACCTGCATTGTTTTGTCATTATTTTCAATTGCACACAACTGTGACTGCAACACACTTTCAATAGAGTCAATTTTTTCATTCTTCTCATGAATTCTATAGTTGAAGAAATAGGAATGAGCATGTTAAAAAAAAACAGCCCTGAAGTATATTGTGACTGCTCAATAACATAGTACTTACGTTTTCTGAAGTTCTGCCACCATGGATGCAGAAGCAACCTAAAAAGTTCAAGGTAGCAAAACAAATGCTGCATTATTTCACAGTAAAATTAAACCTATTACTAATAGTCAACATCTTGGGCAAACAGATATATTGCTCAAATAAATTCACCTAAAGGATGGGGCAAATAAAAAATGCAAAGGTGAGGGAAAATCCTCATGCAGAAGCTTTAGAAAGCTAACTGACTTCTCCATCATGGATCTAGGTAATTTTACTACTTAAACGATATTTGCTTGATATAATCTGGGAACACCGCAAGGAACACAACCTCTGCATTTTAAAAAAAACCTTAATTCCAGTAATCACTTGAAGAGTCCCTAAATTGTTTCAGCATCCCTGAAAACAATGGGAAAAATATTTAAAGCAGTTAAGTGTATTTAACTACCACAAAAGCCTGTTTCCAACCAGTATTGGAACACTGCTTTTCTTTCTGCTGAGGCAGGGTTCCCAAAAGGGTCCCATGACAGATGAGGAATATCCTATTAGAGTTCAGGGCACCAGCTGTGGAAGTTGATGGTACAGGGAGTCAGATGAGACAAGAGACCAAGTGGTTCTTAGGTGGTGAACAAAGCACCAGATAAATTGGAGATAGGAGGGCAAAAAAGGTAAACAAAGATAGGTATATTCCTGATAAGACAAGGAAAGACAAAAATGGTTCCAGAAAAAATAATTAAAGATGATTAAAATGGAAGTGCAATCATGAGATTTTTTTTGTATATCCTTTGTCAAAGAAGCCCGCTTTGTGGCATTGCCTACAAAAAGATGTCAATGCAGTTTGCCTGCCAACCAACCAACCAGTCAGTGGCTCGTTCACTGCTATTTGCACAGCAAATTTAAAGCAACATAACTTACAATGAACTAAAATAATATTGCATACCTTACTAGCATTGAAAAATAGCTTGATATATAAATACTAGTTGTTTTTTTTTTTACAGAGCAGTCTGTAACATCAAGTTACAAGCAACTATGTTCATCACTTAAAGACCTCAGTATATATTTGTATTGTGTGGGATGAACTTATTGGAAATGTTTTGATCAAGAAATGGTCATTACAAATTCAATTATATAATTGTGTTCTCCAATGAAATTTCAGTGCATACTTGCCAGAGTGAAAAAAATTCACAGCTCAAATTAGCACAAGTGATTTGATTGCTTTGTGGTAGCTTTTGGTTCAATTGAAAAAAATAAATGAGAGATTGCACAAATAGCTGGTTCACAATTAGTTTTTATTGTGCGTATATTAACTCATGATTGGCAACAAGTGAAACAGTATGAATAACGATGGTTATTTGAGTTATTGTGACTGACACCTGCCTAATATGTTTTAACAGTGCTATATTTGAAATTGCCAAGAAAATAAATTACACTTCACCTGTTCAGCATTTGTCATTTGAAGCTCTTGAATCTTTTGGTTTAAAGTTTTATTTTCTTCCCTCAAGTCCTTGAAAATGGAGTGTAAAATACAAAATAGAGAATTTAGTCAGTTCATGTGTCCAGTTCAGAATTACAACAATCAGAAATTTCTGGGTTCAAGCAATACGTATCAATTACCTATTGAAATAATTTCCACAATGAAGGATACTCTCAAGAATGGTGCACTCAACCCATTTATCCCACAAAGATTCAACAAAAGTGCATCAATTTCATCATATATTGCCAGTAAAATCAAATGAGGTTACCACAGCAATAAAGAAATGCAATATCCTTGGGCCACTTCATTTCACAATAATGCCAAAAAATAAAAGTTTTTGTTTCAACCTTTGAGAGTTTGGGCCACGAATAGTTGAGCCAACAATCTAGATTCTATGCTGAATTAGCTATCAGACAGAAAACAAAGCTCCACGGTAGCAAATAATGTTTTTTAAATTATTGGCCTTGTATGCTTTCCAGTGACCCTGCAAGGAATAAGGGGCAAGGATAGGAAGCCTTTTATTTGCCTGGGAATAGTCAGAATCTAGATTCAAGAGTAGGCCATTTAGCTCCTTGGGCCTGTTTGCCAGTGAGATCATGGCTGAGCTGAGGCTGAACTCCATCTACCTGCATTTGTCCTATATCCTTAACAACTTTGGACAACAAAAATATATTAAATCAATTAGAATTTTAAAATTAACAATTGACCTATCAATTGTCAAAGAGTCCCAAACTTCTATCACCCTTCATGAAGTGTTTCTTAATTTCACTCCTAAAAGATCTATCCGCTCATAAATTCAGTATCTTGTAGTCTTCAATAAAATCATCCCTTAACCTACTAAATTCTGAATTATAGTTCGTGTAATCGAGCCTTGTAATTTATCCCTTAGAGCGCAGACATCATTCTGGTAAATGCTAACGCATGAAAATGCTCAACATGGGTAAAACTAATTTTGCAAAGCAGATGGAGAAGGGGGATGAAAATTGGCAAAGGAAAAAATAAAACATTGACTATAGCAGCTTTTGTTGTTAGCTTTTAATTCAGTATAAAATGACTTCTCAATGAACAGATGGGTGCTTACACAAGTTTGACAAATTTATTTTTTCTTCACTTCCACAATTTCACACAGGCATAAGTAGCGTGTATCATCGAACTAATCTGCATAGTTAGCTCCACAACAAAAAAGGACATGTATTAATACTAAAGGTGCCTGTTACCACCCAAGGACCTTTATTAGCTGGAACTTTGTAATGTAAGAAACAGGGCAGCCAATTGGCACACAGCAAGGTTGCACGAATAGCAATGACCAGTATTTGTGACACTGGGCAAGGGATAAACATTGGCCTGGGCACCAGACCTCTTCTGCCCATCTTTGAATAATGCCACAGTAACTTTTAATTCCGTTTGAGAGGGTAGACAAGGCCCCTGTTTAATGTTTCATCTGAAAGGAGGCACCTTAGACGATTCAACACTCCAACAGGACAAACGTCAGCCTGGAATGGATTATGTGCATAAAGCCCTGGAATGGGACTTGAATCAAGGTCAAGATGCCACTACTGAGCCAAGGTTAATGCCATTAAGTAATTTAATGCAGTTCATTGTGTTTTTGGTTAAGAAACTGTTTCCCTGTTCAGGTCAGGGAATGGTTGAGAACTTCACGACAAATGTTGTTTATTTTGAATGGGAGCGAGAGAGCTCAACGCAGCAGGATACAAATGTACTGATTACTCCTAGAATGGCATAAAGCACATTTCTACTATGATTAACTTACTAGGCATGGGCAGATACTAACAGATACCACTTGCTCCTTTTATTGCTGGTTTAAGAGTATCACAGAAGTTTAAATTAACTCATAGCAATTGTATTGGTCAGAAAACATCTTTTCTCCTCTTGGTTCTCTCTCCTCTGCCTCTACCATGTCGCCACCCCGTACACTAATTATATTTATAACCTGAGTCCAAACCACAAGGCGTCTCAAGTTTTAGTAGTTAATGTTACTTCTATCATCCAAGCAACCAAGGCTAATTGGGTTATATTCTCATGTCTGAAATTAAAGCTGCTTAAATCCTAAATAAGTTTGTAAAAGGGGTCATATTCAAGATACAACAAAAGGTGCAGATTAAAGCATACAAGGTGAACTCTCAAAGCTGGCATGCAAGTAACAATAGGACCATAATTGATACTTGACTTAACTAATCACTCATTAACTTCACAAAGAAAAATTCAACAAAGAAACCAGACTTCTTAAATTACAACTGAAGTGTTGTTCTCTGTCATGGGTAATTTGAAATACTTGGCCTACCTCAATTTCTTCCCTTTTGTTTGCCACTTGAATAAGTCCAGTTTCTAATAGCTCTTCAACTGTTTTTATTTTTTCATCCCGTTCTTGAAGACTGGTTAAAAAGACATATCAAACTGATGCAAGTGTAACAAAACAATGCTGGTTTAAACTAAACGACAAAGGTGACTCACCCTTTTTGCATCTGTTCCAACATGCATAAAGCTGAAGCCTGCATACAAAAAAAATGTAATATGAATTGGCGTTTAAGAAAAATCTCCAAAACATGCAAAAGTGAGTAATTACATTGATTGGCGTCTTATATAATAGTGGGAAATTTTTCAATATACTTGCTTCTTCAAACTAATATGCTTAATTCCACATGCTACATTTTAAATAAGTTTTCTTTTAAGGAGTTGTTTTTCTGAATGTAAAGTAAGTCTATCAACACTATTTGCATATTTTGCTGTTCTGGAATAAAATATATAACATAGGCAATTCTGAACTATAACTCCAGAATTTTGTTCATTGGTCTGAGACCACTCTAGCGATAGGAAAATATGAACACAGGAATAAACACAAAAACCCCACACCCTCCAGTGACAAACAAAGAATCTAAAATGGGGCACTTAGGATGTGAGTAATGGCAATCATTTGTTTATTATTCATTGCTTGATCCCGAGAATATCAGCAATAAACCACAAGAGACTGTATTGATATTGTTACCCAGGTTGGGAAGGGGTGGCAGATTCCCTTCCTTGAACCATGGATTATTCGTTCAATCTGACAGTTTTAATAGATATTTTCCCAGGTTTACTTATTATCTGAACTCTCAAACTCTAGGTGCCGGTCCATTACCATAACAATTATACTACCATACTATTCCAAAATCAGGCTAGTTAAACTAATTCAAATAAAATTTGGAGAAACTCCAAATTTTAGAACTCAAGTTAAAATATATCTTACCTGTTCAGATGTCTGAACCTGCAACTTTTGCACTTCAGCTGTTAAAGTCTTTTTCTCTTTCTGCAAACTCTAAGTATTAAAGAAAATAAAAGCATAGTATATTATTAGTTTATGAACATTCCTTTCCCCATCCTGTGTAAAGGTAAGTGAAAAAGATGGAATATTTATTTTCAAATGCGACAGGTGAATGTTGGGAAAATACACTATTCCACTGATAATACCCAGAATTACATAATATGTAAGCAAGGTCCACCTGCTTGCCCTCAATGCGTCCTACCATCAAGAGCGTCAATTCCACAAGGAGTCAAATTAACAGTTTGAAACTAATTTTCCTCAGGTCCTTTTTATCATTATAGGTCAGGCAAGTTTTCTAATTTGGGATTTAGAAACATAAGAGAACTCATAGACATGGTCTCACCAACACCCTGTACAGCTGTAGCAAAACATCTCTACTTTTATATTCCATTTGCTTTGCAATAACCAACATTCCTTTTGCCTTCCGAAACACTTGCAGTACCTGCATACTAGCTTTTGTGATTCATGGACACCCAGATCCCTCTGTACTGCAGAGTTCTGAAATCCCTCGCTATTAAAATAATATACTGCTTTTTTTATTCTTCCTGCCAAAGTGGACAAGTTCACATTTTCCCACATAATACTGCATCTGCCAAATTTTTGCCCACTCACTTAGCCTAGCTATATCCCTTTCCAAACTCATGTCTATTTCACAACTTACATTCCAATCACTTTATGGGTCATCAGAAAATTTAGCAACCATACATTCAGTCCTGTCATCTACATCATTGATATAGATTGTAAATAGTTGAGACCCAGGGTGATGCTCTGGGCACACCGGTTTGGGTCCTAACACAGCAGATGGAGGGGTTTGAATTCAATAGAAAATCTGGAATTAGAAAAAGGGGTCTGATGATGGCCATAAAACCATTGTTGGTTGTTGTGGGGGCCCATCTGGTTCGCCGGTTTCCTTGAGGAAGAAATTCTGCCGTCCTCGCCTGGTCTGGCCTACCTGTGGTTCTGGACCCATGACGGTGTGATTGGCTCTTGGATGCCTTCGGGGGCAGCCTGGCAGGCCATTCAATTCTTGGGGACAATTGAGGATGGGCAGTGGATGCTGGCCTGGCCAACAGATACTGGCATGGCCAGTGACACCCCCATCCCACAAATGAATAAAAAAGATTTTGTTTCTGTCTTCACTACAGGTGATACAAAAGGCATTCCAGGAATACCTGTCAATCGGGAGGTGGAAAGGAGGGGAATTTTGTGAAATTACAATTACTAGGGAAGCAGTACTCAACAAACTGATGGAGCTGCAGGCTGAAAAGTCTCCCGGTCCGGATGGACTTCATCCAAGGGTCTTAAAAGAGGTGACTAATGATAGTAGATGTGTTGGTGTTAATTTTCCCAAATTCACTAGATTCTAGGAAGGTTCCATCAGATTGGAAAGTAGTAAATATAACCCCTCTATTCAAGAGGGATGGGAGACAGAAAGCAGTAAACCATAGGCCAGTTAGCTTGACATCTGTCATGGGAAAGGCATTAGAATCGATTCAAGAGGTTATAGCAGGGCACTTAGAAAAATTCAAGGCAATAGAGGAGAGTCAGCATGATGATTTTGTGAAAGGGAAATCATGTTTACCCAATTTATTAGAGTTCTTTGAAGTAGTAACATGTGTTGTGGATAAAGGGGAGCCTTTTGTACTGTACTGTTGCATATACTGTATTTGGTTTTCCAGAAGGCATTTGTTAAGGTGCCACATCAAAGGTTATTGCAGAAAATAAAAGCTCATGGTATTGGGGGTAACATATTAATATGGATAGAAGATTGACTGGCTGGCAGAAAGCAGAGAGTTTGCATAAATGGCTCTTTATCTAATTGGCAGGAAGAGAGGAATGGAGTCCCACAGGGGTCTGTGCTGGGGCCTCAACTTTTTACAACTTACATCAATGACTTAGATAAGGGTAGCAAGGCATGGTAGATAAATTTGCAGATGACACAAAGGTAGGTAGGAAAGTGTGTGAGAAGACAACAAAGAGTTTGCAGGTGGATTTAGATAGAGTGAGTGGTCAAAAATCCAGTAGATGGAGTATAATGTTGGAAAATGTGAAGTTGTTCACTTTGGCAGGAAAAATAAAAAAGCAGAGTAGTACTTAAACAGAGAACGACTGCAGAATTCTGAGGTGCAGAGGGATCTAGGTGTTCTAGTGCATGAGTC
This sequence comes from Carcharodon carcharias, assembly GCF_017639515.1. Taxonomy (NCBI): domain Eukaryota; kingdom Metazoa; phylum Chordata; class Chondrichthyes; order Lamniformes; family Lamnidae; genus Carcharodon; species Carcharodon carcharias. The sequence goes on from NC_054486.1 coordinate 62,495,072, forward strand.
ACAAAAAGTTAGTAAGCAGATACAGCGCATAACCAAGACAGCTAACGGAATGCTATCCTTTATTACAAGGGGAATTGAACATAAAAGTAAGGAAGTTATGTTTCAGTTATACAGGGGATTGGTGAGACCATATGTTGAATAGTGCGTGCAGTTTTGGTCTCATTTCAGAAAGGATGCAAATGCATTGGGGGAAATTCAGGAGGTTTACTATATTGATACCTGGAATAAGCAGATTGTCTTATGAGGATAGGTTAGACAGGCTAAGCTTGTTTCCACTGGAATTTAGGAGAGTGAGGGGTGACTTGATTGAAGTATAAGATCCTGAATGATCTTGACAAGGTGGATGCAGAAAGGATGTTTTCTCTTGTCGCTAAGTCTAGAACTAGGGCGCAGTGTTTTAAAATTAGAGGTTGCCCTTATAGGGCAAAAATGAGGAGAATTTTTTTTTCTGAGAGTTGAGACAGTTTGGAACTCTGTCTCAGAAGGCAGTGGAAGCAGGGTCATTGGGTTTTTTTTAGGCAGAGCTAGATAAATTAGGCAAGGGTTATCAGGGGTTAATGGGAATGTGGAATTCGAAACACAAACTTATCAGCCATGATGTTATTGAATGGCAGAGCAGGCTCAAGGGCCAAATGGCCTACTTCAGCTCTTATTTTGATGTATTCAGGCCTCAGCAATGATCCCTGTGGTACTCCAGTCATTACATCTTGCCAACCCGAAAATGATCTATTTTCCTGTTAGCTAACCAATCCTCTCTCCTTGCTAATGTGTTACCCCCTACAGCACGAGCTCTTATTTTGATGTGGCATCCTGTAAAATGCCTTCTGGAAATCTAAATACACAACATCCACAGGTTCCCCTTTATCCATATTGCTTGTTACCTCCTCAAAGTCTAATAAATTAACCAAACATCACTTCCCTTTCACAAAACCATGTTGATTCTGTCTGATTACATTGAGATTTAAGTGCCCTGCTACAACCTCATTAAAAACAGATTGCAGCATTTTCCCTATGACAGGTATTAAGCTATATGGCCTGTAGTTTCTTGCTTACTGTCTCCCTACTATCTTTAATAGAGGAGTTACATTCACTATTCTCCAATCTAATGGGACCTTTACAGAATCTAAGGAATTTTAGAAAAAACCAATGCATCCACTTCTTTTAAAACTTTAGGATGAAGTCCATCAGGACCTGGAGACTTACCAGTTTTTAGCCTTAATAATTTTCAGTACTCTTTCCCTGGTGGCTAATTATTTTAAGTTTCTCCCTGCCTTTCACCTTTTGATACACATTTATTTCTGGGATGTTAATTGTATCCTCTACTGTGAACACAGATGCGAAATAACTGTTCAACTCGTGCACCATTTCCTTGTTTTCCATGATTAATTCCTCAGGCTCTCTCTAGAGGGCCAACGTTCACTTTACTTATTCTTTTCCTTTTTAAATTCCTGTCTGTTTCATTTTTCTAGCTAGCTTTCTCTTGTACTCTAATTTCTCCCTTATTATTTTTAGCCATTCTTTGCTTTTTAAAAAAGCAAATTCGGTCCATCTACTGACCTACCAATAATCTTAACGGAAATGTACACTTTTTCTTTCAATTTGATACTATCTTTAACTTCCTTAGTTAGCCACAGAAGCAAAGTTCTTCCCCTAGAATCTCTCTCACTGGAAGGCATATTTGCTGAGTGTTATGAAATATCTCCTTAAATATCTGCCACTGCATCTCTGCTGACTTATCCCTTAACCTAATTTCTCAGTTCACTTGAGCCAGTGTTGACTTCATACCCTCATAATTGCCCTCAAGTTCAAAACACAAGTCTTAAACCCACTTTTCTGTCTCTCTCGCAAATTGAATGTGAAATTCAATCATGTTATGATCACTGCTACCTCGGAACACCTTTACAGAGGTTATTACCTAATCCTGTCTCATCGCACACTGGAATAACCTGCTCTCTGGTTGACTCTCGTACATGCTGCTCTAAGAAATTGTCCCAAAAACACACTATGAACTCATCTTCCAGGCTGCCTTTGCCAAACTGAATCACTCAATCTATACATAAATAAATAGCCCATGATTAGCACTGTACCTTTCTCGTAAGTTCCCATTATTTCTTCCTGTATACTCTGTCCTACAGCACGGTTACTGTTAGGGAGCCTATAAACTACTCCCACAAATGCCTAACTTTACTATTTCTTATCTCTACACAAACTGATTCTACATCTTGTTCTTTAGAACTAAGGTCATCTTTCTCTATCCTAACGTCATCCTTAGTTAACAGAGCAAACCCTCCATCTATTCATGGCTCTCTGTCCTTCCAAATGTCGTGTACCCCTTGAATATTCAAGTACCAGCCTGAGTTATCTTGCAGCCACGTCTCTGTAATGACTCATCAGTTTTGTTACAATGCTATGTGAATTAAAATAGAGAGCCTAGAGTTATATTTTCACTAATCACTGGCACACAAGTTTGTATCCCTTCCTGCTGCACTCTGATTATCACTTCTCTTATTGCTACCTTGCTCTTTTGCCTGGTCTTCTCTATTTATTACCTCTTCCCACACTTGATTCCCCTGCTTCAGAAGCATCCAAAACTGAAAATTTAGCTAACTGTAAAATTTCTCTTTCCTTTTTCATCTCAACCTTTCTGCAGCATACCCTTATTATGCAAGCTGCTAAATATTTTCATTCAATCTTTGTTCCTGTTACAACTATTCAGGCCTCTATTAAAATGGAGCGATCAGAGATGTAGTCCACTTACTCAAATGACTGACTACAGGAGCAGCCACACAGGAGGACAAAAACCCCCCAAAGTGGTTCATCTGTATTTGGGGCCAAACATGAAGTTCAACTTTTGTTTAAAAAAAAAAAATTCTGTAATGACCTACAGGAACTTGAAATCAGTGTTCCACTATTTATTACCTGATGCTAGTGGAACACTAATTTTACCAGAAGATGTTCCCCAGACATTTTCCTTACTCTTCAATTTGATCAGTAGGCTTCAAATTAATGAAACATAGGAATGATGTCTTGAAAAGAAAACCTATTTGCACATGACCAAAGAAATGCTGCAGTCATTGAGCATTAGGGGACCAGAGAAGAGAGAGTACCTCCATCTGGCTGATCTGACCAAGGTCATTTGAGGTCACTATTCATTTCCTTCTGGATATTAATTTCTTAGATCAACTTCTTTCACAGATCATGATACTGATGGTATTTGATCTTTGCTGGCTAATTGAAAAGAAATAGAATTTTACATATACATTCTAACTTTAAGAAAGCACTAGCTTTTAGCAACTTAAAAATAACATGTAAACTGTACAAGCACTATTTCTGCGTAAACATTCTGACAAAATATCAAACACATTCCCAAACTGATCAGATTTTATAACATACAGGTAGGAAATAAATGTTCTGACAAGTCCAACCAGAAATATCAATGGAACTTTTAGGCAGAAAAGTCACAGATTTCTTAAAGCACAAGCATTAATTCTTTCCCAATTTTTCCCTATTGGCTGAAAGGAGCGTACTTCTCTTAGTTGATAAATGGAATTCAAGCCTCTATTATTTTCAGATTACAATAAGGCCACAAAAAGGTACCAACAGCGAGAAACAAATCTGATGGAAGCCATTTTGTTTATTTGTTCATCAGATAACTATAATCATTGTTCTAACAACTCCAGCTCCCAGGTCAAATCTCTACCAAGGTGACCTACCCTTTTCAAATATTACTGCAGAACACAATGTCACTTGACTCACTGCATCCTTGAATTTTTCTTCACAAAAAGAATGTAAAGATGAAGGGCTAGAGAGGTTTGATAAGGTAGATGCAAAATTTCATGATTTAAAGAGATCATTTTTATTTATGTAAAAGGGACAGACTGCTGAACTGATCAGATAAACCTACACAATAATGCACACTGAGGAACTAGTTTTTTTTTTAAACAAAATATTTACTTGTATATCTTGTTCTTTGCTTGTAACATGAAGATGTCTGTCTTCTAAAGATTCCTCCATCATCTTTATTTGTTTTTCTTTCTCTGCGATCCTTTAAATTGAAAAATTACATTAATGATTCATTAATTATACATGAAGTGACAAATTAACCTCTCAGGTTCTCATTGGCATCGATCGCTGCAGCAACAGCAGCCAAATCTGTGAACTTGAATTACCTTACTGGCTTTGCAGTCAGTAAACCAAAGAAGCCAGAATAAGGAAAGGCTGATCAAGTTAGAACAATGAACACAACCAGGCTAATCTTTTTTTTTCCCCCAAGGCACTGGCACTTGACTCTATTGGACCAATAAGTTAACCCTCCAGTACCTCACACCAGTTACCATTCTCCATTTAATGAACCCTGCAACAGGACCCCAAACAAGCCCATCCTGCCCCTCAACAAATATCCATCCCAGTTAAGATTGATTAACAAACACACAGAGACTGAACCGGGAATTTTCCTGGTCTGTATGGTTTAGTATCATAACATACTCACTTACAGCATCAGGCTTGCTTACACTGAAATTTTAATGCCCAATAACAATACTAGCTGTAAGTCAGGTTTTGAATCTGGTGGTTCCAGCTTTCGAATAAATAGCAGGCCAGTACAGGCAAACAACCACTAGTATCAAAACCAGAAGGAAAAGTAAATATCGATTAGAAATACATATTAAACTTAAAATCGACAGGAAAAAAATTAAGCACTGCTGAGTAGAACAGATTTACATTTAATACTTCTTTTAAAATGTACACGTACCCAAGGTTCCCAGGAGAAAAAAGTGTTTGGGAGAGGAATTTAAGTCAAATGATCGAGGCAGTGTATTATGTTTTAGTCTCTAGGGATCAGTTAAACCCGGAAATAGGTTAGAGGCAACCCTGCTTACCAATGGTCATGTTAAATTGCTGCCCTTCATGATTCCTAGCTGAATTGCTGTGCTAGGGGAGGGGGAGGTTTGTGCTAAGTGAGCCTTCAAGGAAGAAGCCTCACACAAGAAATGTTATTTCTCCAGTTCCACCAAAATCCAAACCCCACTCTTGGATCAGGATATGTCCCACATGTTTGTGGAGAGAACTGCACTTGACCACAGAAGGGGATGTAACTTCCAAAGGACTCCCCAGCCATCTGGTGGCCATGTCTAACAAGCAAAAGCAGGGTCCTCTGTAATTGAAAAGGTCAGTTGTGTATGCTATTTTTAAATAAGTATGAGACTAACAATAAAGAGTTAACTAGACTTACGTTTTCTGCAACTCGTCCACTACACATACTGCAGAAGCCTACATATTAAAACAAGATGATGATGTATAATTTGGCAGATTGCATTTTTGATCACAACCTGAATAATTGAGCACACATAATAAATTGAAATTCATTCTGAATATTGATTTTCTACAGAGAGCAAGACAAAAACATGAATAAATGCAAAAGTTATATTAATATGTATACACTGAAATTGCTATGTAAATGGCTTAAAATATTTTTTTAGAAAAGTTGTTTTACTCAAAAGTACTTTGCAGATGAATGTTAGAAGTTTGTAACATACAAGCAATGCAAGCACTCCTAATTAAAGAAATATGAATTGAATTACAAAGATGTAAAAATTACCACAGGAACAAAGTGGATTTTTTCCATTAGAAGTGAAAGTTCAGATTTAATATTTTAATCTCAAAATTTAGTGCACAACAGTTTTTTCTTAAATAGTGAGAGTGGATAATCATAAAACTAACTTAAAACGTACAACAGCATTTCCACTGGCAAAATGAACATCCATTAAATGTTACTATTAAGAAACAGATCCATAACCATGGAATGTCTGCCCCAAATCTTGGTTGATCACATACTTTTTCCATAAACTTAACATCCCTCTGTAGGATAGTGTCAAAGTTTTGCAGGTGAATGTCAGCTAACATCCATAATGTGTTAGATGCTTGGGCAGCATATCTCCCCCACCATCAACTCCTCCCCTCAACACCCCCAGAATTTTCTCTCCCTCTCCTGAAGGCAACAGGTCATGTTCCAGAAAGCTGTCAAAAGCTTTCAAGTACGTTACCCAAGAGGAGACAAGATTTTAGGTAATCAATATCAGTATACAACTATGGAAGCATCACAACCTAACTAACCTCTTTACCCTCCAACATCCAAGTGTATACACTTTTCAGGCATAATCGACAGATTCAGCACACGATAGGCCAAATGGCCATCTTCTGTGCTGTACGATTCCTTAGATGTGACCAGAAATAAGAAATCTGGTCAACTTCACTCAGCAAAGCAACTTCATTGGATCATAAGAGCCCTAGTTTGCTGACTATTAACTACTGTAATGTAACAAAGGTTAACAGCAAATGTGTGGAGTTTAGCATAGGTTATTTAACTAAGTCTGATTCTTTTTTAAACTTTTAAAGCTTCAAAGACAATTCATTTTTAGATCTTGATAAACTAAAATTCATACCTTCAAAAAGATCACTATACCTGTGATGCCATTTGGGCATGAAGATTTTGTATCTGAGCTGTCATGGCTTGTTTCTGTTCCAAAAGATCCTATTATTTTAAATTAAGTGCAGCAGAGAGAAAAATAAGTGAAAAAGTAATGACAAAAGAAAAATGCAAAACTTCATGAAAATAATTAAATATATAACCAGTTTTAATGCCCCCTCCTGAACATGTTGATTATGTTCATCCCTGCACTGAACATTATTTCCTAATTCTTATTCTATTTTCAGCAGGTGCAGGGCTCCTCCTGCACTTTCCCTGCCAATTTACATCCAAAATCCTCAAAGACATGAATTTTGGTTAGATTAGGCAAACACTTTTTTCCAGGATGGGGAAAAAGTGTCACACAAGATATGGCATATTCATAATTTAAAAAACAAACCTTATGGAATGTGGGCATTGATCAGAGAAGCTGTTCAAAATATTGGTTTAAAAGGTTATTGCTTCCACAAAATGGTCATTGAACATCAGGAAATACTGCTGTGTGGATTCCATTACCCAGTCAGGGAACTGACTCTGTCTCAAGGACAAAAAAATGCATTCCAGCCAAAACGGCATTAATTACACATAACCTGAAAAATCCTCGGAAGGCATTACTGAATTGGATGGGTCTTTTGAAAAAAAATGATTGTTTTAACCCATCAAGGTATATGTCTTAATCAATGGAACATTAATCCAGAAACAATAAAGCAGAATATGACTCAGTCTAAGAATGCCACCTTATCTAGTGAAGAAACCACAGCTGCAAGGTGGAACAACCATGTTTGTCCTTTTGAATCTTTAAAGAAGAAATGCTGTTTGCAGCAGAGAGAAACAAAAAAGGCAATAATACTGGGGATATTGACCATAGCCCCCAAGCCTGTGCTTTCTCCAGACTGTGCAATGGACCATTGCCTACCTTGACATCAACCAACACAAGCACTGTTCATCAATTAAAGAAGCAACCAGAAACCAACCTCATTCCTTTAGGAGAACTCCACAAACCTCTTCAAACCGCAATTGCTGAAATCCTTTAACCGACTTTTCAATTAAAGACAACCCCTCCTCAGGCCTGCAACCTTGATCTTCAAATTACATCAGACAAGGGGGAAATTAACATTTCTTTTTTTCCTTACAAGTTGGAACTTTTTTTTTTAAAACCCCTGTAACTTTTCCAGAGTGTGTATGACAATATGAATGGGATTGAGTGAAGTAGCATTCACTGTTGGATTAGTGTTTAAAAATAAACATGTTGAAAAAAAGAAATTTCCAAAATTCTGCTGCTGTATAATTTCTTGACTACCCATTCAGGAGGTTAAAACAAATACATACACCATTCCTATTCTTTAAATTCACTGATCACAGGCAGTTTGAAATGGCGTTAGAGAATGTCAGCAGTTCCCTTTCAAACTGACCATGACACAGAAGGGTTGAGATCTAACAAGATCAATAAAGTATAGACAGGGCAGAAAAATGAGTTTGCAGTTTTCTTAATGCAGACAAAGTTGCTTTTCCACACACTATAAACCAAATTTCTGAATACAAAAGATACATCTTAGTTGCTAAGTGTTTTATAACAAGGTAAACACAGGTACACAAGAGGAGGATAGTAGAAATCAGTTCTATTCCGGCTAGCTTTCGATTTTCCTCCCACGTAAAATTTATTTTAAAAATTCCTTCAGAATTGAAGCATAAAAGCACAGCTTGTGGAAATGAAACACTGTTCAAAAATTTACTCCTTCCAGCAATTGCTCCAAATTGTATTATTTTTCTAAAAAAATGTCAGGTGTTGGTGCTGCATGCACCTGGCAAAGGTTCCCTGCTCATCAGCAAAGTGCATTCAATTTATTTCTGACTAGATTTCTTTTTGGTTAAGAGATCTACTAGACTATAGAAGTTCTTCCAACTAAACAGCAATAACTTCCTATACAAATGCCAAGATGAACAGTTAAACATGAATGCATTACAATGTATAACATACATTTCACATTAAAAGTATTATCTCTTCAGGATTCTGTTCATTTGCCAAAAAAGCTGTATAGTGACATTTATTTTACTTAATGGAAGTCAAGTTTTACATCAGTTAATAAAGATTAAATTGTCCCAAGTTATTTTAGAAAACCATGAAAGCTTGCTGGAAAATAAAAATTTGTGTATAGGATGAGGGGAAGCAGGGGATTACAAACCCACAATGCATCATTCCTGCCCAAAAAAGGCACCAAGTAATTATTTGGCCTCTGTCAATATTGTTCCCATTCTCAAATTTGAACCAAACTCCAATTCTTCTCTTACGCAACTTCAGGCAACTGGAACAGCACATCAAATATCATAGGAACAAGTTCTGAATTCTCCACATCATAAAAAACAGATGATGTTTTCATTATTTTTAATCTATATGGACTAGATAGGAAATCTCTGCTTTAGAAAAAAACTCACTAAGAATCACTGTTCAAGTACAGTCACTTACAACAGCTTGAGAAAAATTTTCATGCTGTATTCTGTATTTGTTTTGTGGGTGGTGGGGGTATATGGGAAGCGTGGAGACAGAATGTGAAAACACAAATGGTCTCTGGAAGGAAAAGAAAATCTAAACAACCTCAAATATGATTTTGCCACCTAGATCCAGGAGTGCCAATACCTGCACTTGCTTCTTCAAGGTCTCATCTGCAGTAGCTCGCTTTTGCTCTGCCGTTACCATCTGCATAATCTTTTGTTCGAGTTGTTGTCTGGATACCATGGTATCAGTGAGTTTGCTGTGCAAGCTCTGGACTTCTTTGGTTTTATTACCAATTTCATTTTCGGCAACCAGAAGTTTACTTTGTAAATCTATAAGAAAATATAACAATATAGCCACAATTAAAATTTAAGATATACTTTTGTTTGAGCTGGTACAAAGCACTAATTCAAAGGCATTTTCTCATTACTTGCAGTAGTGCCAGACTGTTTCCTAGCTGCCTAGTTTAATATCTGTACAAAGTGCTAGCACACACTTCTTCAGCTGAAATATATGGGTCACTAATTTAGCTATCTGCAAATTTATAGCAATATTTATATCGTAGAACCCCAGGCGTTATAACAAGCAATCGTTGTCTCCATTGCTAACTGATGTACAACTTAGCATTGTCAGGTGCACAGAGAATACAATGGCCCGGTTTTGCATGTGAAGATAATGGAGAGGCTACCAGCATCATAAAGTGACTGGGACAGTAACATGCACTGTCTGCACACACATGGTTAAACGCAGAAATCAGGAACCTGCCGCTTGGTTTGTCCTGCACCTCCACAAACATAACACCAACACCTTGAAGAGATTTAACATTCAAGCACACAAAGAATGAGGAGTCATGATATTTACCCACCAGATATCTAGTAAATATGCTAGAAAAAAGTTAGGCTTTGTCCATGCAATTGTAGGTGACTTTTAAATTCTGTGGTGAACTTTAAATTACTATGAAATATCCTCTCTGGCACAAAAATCTTTTTTTAGTGTGGAGTACCATTATCAGATTTTAGTTATCATTAGATATATAAAGCAGCAAAAAATGAACTTGTCTCTTCTCTCAATTCCACTGTCACAGACAGAATATGTTCCTTTTTATTGCCTGCGATCAATTTGTCTGAATGCAAAAGATGTTTAAGGTGTTTTCTTATACTCAGTTATTGTACCAATTTAAATAATCCCAGCCAAAAGCCTCAAGAGCTTTTTTAAAAAGGTTATTTGTTCCAGTTATTTAAAAAGTGATGTCTCACTCACATGAATCTCACAATATCACACAAAGATTAGATACAAATGAAGGTAAAACAATACAATTACAATTTATGATCTTCTCAGTCTCTTTTGTGACAGGCCTGTAGTTTTAGATGAGTTGATCCTTTAATTGAAGAGAAAGTCTTGTAAAGCAGAGAATTCTCAGTAAGCTATGATGCTTCCTGTATTCAAATTTCCAGGAAGTTGGTTTTCAGGTGACCTCCAAGTTGGAATGGGGGTGGGGGGGTGTGTGCAGGGCGAGTCCCTTTCCAAGTTATTGCTGTTTATTGCCTGGGCTGAAATTACTTGGACTGGTTGGATGGCTGATGGAGCTCTGCATCAAAATAGCTTCTTGCTGTTATTTTAAAAGTAGACAACAAAATGGGGTTTCCTCACCATGTGATTTGTACAAGTTCAAAGTCCTTTTTCCAAAAGTGGGTGGGTTGATTATGCATCATGTTGTCATTCAACACCTCAAAATTCACCCAGTATAGTTTGGATAGGGACCATCATAACTCAATGGAAGATTGATAGGATCCATCACATTTGTCTAACACATTGAGCTTTGATGTTTTTGTTCACAATGAAATAGAAAAACAAGCCAGCTGATGGTCCATCCTTAAAAGGGATATGCAAATTCCCCAGATGTCCATATTTAATTATGCATTTGCTTGAGACTCAGGACCTCTGGAGTTTGTAATGCCAAAGGTCACATGACTTGCTGTGGCCATTTTTAATTGTTTGTGGTCAACATTTTAAAGCATTGGCTGAAAATTCACAAAATGCTAGAACATGACAGCATCTTGCCCTCGCTCTCTCATTCTGTACATGATTTTACATTGAATTAAACAGTCTAACTTACTACATTCCTGGTTCAGACTCTTCAACCAATCAGATTGAACAATCTTTACTGAAGCATGGTGGCACACTGTTGCTTGATCTGTTTACACAAGTCCCAGATTCCCTGCATAGAGGGAGCTGCGCTGTATTGTCATACAAAAGCTCACTAAAACTCCACAGACAGCTGCAAGTGTAATACACAGCAAATGTTGTTCATTCACAATTGACCACAAAATCCAGACCATTATGTTGAATCTAGAGTTAACAATATAGATTAAAATCTGCATGAATTTTAAGAAAAAGATACATAAAACTTGGTTTGGGCTGAGAAATACAGAAACAACACCTTTAATGGAGTGGGAATCACAAACTGATTGATTGTTCCTGACCCCTCCCTTACCCAACCTAACATGACTTACTAACATGAGTCAATAAGTTGACTGGACTGTATTGTTTCTTAAACAGTTGGAGTGTGGGTGCAGTACTATGCAACAGTGACAATATAAATCAATGAAGAAGATGATGATAACAAACACTGTCTGAAAGAATGGTGGAAGCAGACTCAATACTAACTTTCAAAATTGGATAAATATTGAAGGGGAAAAATTTTGCAAGGCTGAGAGTCTAATCAGATAGCTCTTTCAAAGAGCCAGCACAAGCACAAAGGGCCAACTGGCCTCCTCCTATGCTCTATAACCCTGACACTTCAAAAGTATTTCAGCAATCCCTAACATTTTGGAAAAGATTAGATGAAAAAGGAACGTACTTTCTTGAATATACTGACCAAAGAAAATTAGAAGCATAGGAATTTCTGAATGTGTGCAATTTGATTCTTCTGCAGTAGTTGATGTCTAGACTGCTGGATTTGGAGAAAAAAATTGTGACTTGATGAAGTGGTTTTTCAAAAAGCCCATACTTCGGATTGGTTACGAAACCTCACTCTACTTGGTTACATGGTAGACTGGATACTCAAGTACAACACATGCTAATTTTATATGAAACAGGGAAGATGCTGTTTGTTCAAAATGTTAAAAAAAGTACAAATCCCAAAAAGGTATATGTGACCTGTAGAATCCATCAGCCAATGGACAGAAGTCCATAATCACCAACTGCTGGAAACTGCGTGCTCAGCTTAACTGGGTGAAAGGATCAAAAGGTGATTCTACATGCATTAAAAAAAATCAATTGTAAAATAATAGGATGCAGAAATACAACAGAAAAATAATCTGGTACAGGGTGTGGAGAAAAATACATTATTGGACACATAAGGGTACCACAGCAAAACGTGGAGCCACCCCAGATTACCAATCACCCAATTTCTGCCTTCTCCAAGGTATCCAGTTAAGGAACAGCACCTCAGTCCTTCCCCAAGAAACTAACCCAAAACATCCAGCACAACAAACAGCAGGCTTCACATTTCCAGGTGGAATTCAAACAAAGCAACACCCAAAATAATCTCCCTAAACCTAAAAGGGGCCCAGCCATCCAATATTGACATGCCTCAAAGAACAAGCAGACATAACATTTCTTCTGCAGCCGAGTCTCTGTGATCCACTTAACCCTTGCATAATACGCGAAGCTCATAGGAGTCGAGTGGTACAGACCCCAGTTGCCATGTGAGGGGGAATAGGAAGATGACTGGCGATCTACATGAACAGATCCATTTCCTTCACCTGACAGACTGGCCACCCCCATAATGGGCTGCACAGCAAGGGAATAGATTACAATGGTAAACGCCTACAGCCTGAATACAGACATTTCTGCAGCAGCTACTTTCCTGACGCACATCCTCATGTCCCACACGAATCTAGGTGTGCAATCATCAGATGCTGTTCCACACCTGTTGTACAGCTCTGCTGTACGCCCTAAAGATAAATCGTTAAAATATCTATTCACATGTATACCTTGATGGACTGATATGGTACTGGATAGTGACCAGCAACCAGGGATCTATACTGCTGCAGAGTTGCCTCTCAAGGAGAACAGAGAAAATTTAGAGAAGGCATGAAAGGGATTAAATGATACTCCCAAAGAGTATCAAATAAGTGTTTCAGACAATTACCTTGTTTTGCACCCTGAACTTCTGTTAGCCTTTTCTCATGCTCTGTTGTTATGTTCCTGAGAAATTTCTGCATATCCTCTTGTCTCCTTTCAACTTCCTCCTGCAGCTGAGTCTGTGAATAAAAGCAGAAACTGTCAATGTAGCTTTTATCTCTTATAAAAATATAAATAGAGAAATTAGACAAAAAATATTTTTAAAGAGGCTTTTGATATGATAAACACATTACACAACATAGCACATTATAAAATCAGCAGAAAGGATTGATGGATTTCAAAGTCACATTTAATCTGCTAAGTCAAATGTGAATGCATTTGCCCCATTGCTTACCACAATGCAGTACTCCATTTATCTATAGAACAAGAATGAGGGGCACAGGATATCTTGCCCCAGAACTTGAAATACGTCTCAGTTTCTTATGCCACATTTGATTGTATTTACTTTGATACTTTCACTAATTAATTTGTAAATAGAAAATTTTGGAATGTTCATTGGGTAGATAAAAGGGCAGATTAAAAATACAGGGTTTCCTTTTGAGAGGAAAAAGAACACATGCACAAAAGTATTGCTGAAACAGAAATTTTGTCGAAGCTTTTTATCTTGCACTCAACAGGACAATCGTAAGAATATGAATGTCAGGGGAAGCAACAACTTTATACTTTATGAGGAGTGGGTGCTGATTGGTCAGCAAGTGGACTCTGATTGGTAGAGGCATTGCTATTGAGAATGCACCAGTTAATGGTGACTGAGCAAACTGCCAAATATTATCAATGACTGTTTCAGTGCCGCTTCATGCTCTCATCTGGGCCAGGAAAAATTATCAATTTTGCTTCTAATTTCCACCCCTCCATCACCTTCACATGGTACATCTCTGACACTTCCCTTCCCTTCCTTTACCTCTGTCTCAATTTCTGGTGATGGACTGTCCACCAACATTCATTATAAGCCCACTGACTCCCATGGCTACCTCGACCACAGCTCCTCACACCCTGTTTCCTGTAAGGGTTCCATCCCATTCTCTCAGTTCCTCCACCTCCGTCGCATCTGTTCTGATGATGCCACTTTCCAAAACGGCACTTCTGACATGTTTTCCTTCTTCCTTAACCGAGGTTTCCCACCTACGGTGGTTAACAGTGCCCTCAACCGTGTCCGACCCATCTCCTGCGCCTCCGCCCTCACACTTTCCTCTCCCTCCCAGGATCATGATAAGGTCCTTCTTGACCTCACTTTTCACCCCATCAGCCTCCACATTCAAAGGATCATCCTCTGCTATTTCCACTAATTCCAGCATGATGCCAGCACCAAACCAATCTTCCCCTCACCACCATCACCCCTACATCCTATTACCACATTCTTTCTTACCTTAATGCTACTATCAACACCTCCTTTAGCCCACACCACTACCCTTAACACCCCCTTTGTCCTTTTGTTCATGACATCTTTGTCAATCTCTCCTTTGCCCCCACCTATCGCTGGCTTTCTATCCAGCTTCACCTGCTTCCACCACCCTGAAAAAGTATAAATGTCATCACATTTTTACTTCTCTTTAGCTCTGAAGAACAGTAATATAGACTCAAAGTGTTAACTTTGTTTTTCTCTTCACAGATGCTGTTGGCCTGCTGAGTTTTTCAGCATTTCCCGTTTTTGTTGTCACGCTGCTGTGTAGTAGCAACACGAGTGGTATTTGCCACTAACATCCTGCCGTCGAGCCAAAAAGACGCTCTGCCTTTCTCACAAATGAGTAATGTGGTATATGAATTTCATTGCCAGTGTGATGCTAGATATATAGGCTGAGAGTCCCAAAGACGGGCAGATCATATCAATCAGCACGTCCCTTCCACTGCTCGCAATGGGCAAGGTACAGACTTACCCGACTAGCCTCACTTACAACAGTATCCAACATTAGACGTGATTCTGTGATTGGACAACATTTGCTAAATAATCCTCAGTATGCTAAAAATTAGGCTGACAACCAATTTGAGATAGTCAGTCGGGCTCACTGTGGTGCATCGGCATATACTGGAAGCTACAAATATTAATACACAGGGTCCTGTTCTTTGCAGGCAGAAAGAACATGTACACACATTGCACCTGTTTCAGTAGTGATAACCATTCACTGGTTCATTCCTCAGGGCAATGCCTTGACCAGAATCAAGCTGCTTGATTTAAAATTTCAAACAATGCTTGGCAGTTAACTGTCAGTCACCATTAACTGATGCATTCTCCATGGCAACACCTCTACCAGAGGAGTCCACTTGCCAACCAATCAGCACCCCTCTCACACAATATAAAGTTGTTGTTTTCCCTGACATTGGTAGTCTTGCAGTTGTGATGACTACAAAATGAAACGCTTCAACAAAATGTCTTTTTTTTTTAAGCAATACTCAAGTTTAGTACTACCAAACAAATACATATATACAAAATTTAAAAACTGCTTTTCAAAGTAAGGGACAGAAAAGACTTTAGGGGTTCAGGTACACAACTGAGAACAAGTTGATAAAGCTTTAAAAATGCATATTTACATTCTTAGCTTTATAATTTAGGTCACTCAGTATTAAAGCAAAGAGAATGTTAAATACATGGAAATAATTCGTTAGGTTTCCACTCAATGATTGCTTCTTGTTTTGGACATTCTACTTGAGGAAGGACGACAAGGCTATGGAGAAAAGAGTCACTAGTTAATGCAAGCAATGTGACACTTATTCATTAGGAGAAATGAGAGAAACCGAGTCAATATTCAACAGAGTAGGAGGGTCAAGAGGAGACCAATGGTGTTTAAAATTACAAGGGATTTTGATGAAAAGGTTAATCCAACTCCACCATGATGCCACCACCAAACACATCTTCCCCTCACCACCCCACCCCTGTCAGCATTCCGTAGGGACCGCTCCCTCTGACACCTTGGTCCACTCCTCCATCAGCCCCAACTCCTCATCCCCTCCCCATGCAATCGCAGAGAGAGCAACGCTTGTCCCTTTACCTCTTGCCTCCTCACTGTTCAAGGCCCCAAACACACTTTTCAGGTGAAGCAGCACTTCACTTGCACCTCCTTCAATTTGGTCTACTGTATTCTCTGCTACCAATGTGGTTTCCTCTACAGTGGGGAGATTAAATGCAGGCTGGGTAACTGCTTTGCGGAACACCTTCGCTCAGTCCGCAAGCATGACCCATACTTTCCTGTTACTTCCCAATTCAACTCACCATCTTGCTCTCATGCCCACATGTCCATCCTTGGCCTGTTGCAATGTTCCAGCGAAACCCAACACAAACTGGAGGATTGGGCACTTTCCGGCCTTTCAACTTAATATTGAGTTCAACAACTTCAGACTCTCTCCATCGTGACCCCTTTTTTAATCCAATTTTTATTTTTGTTTTACTCTTATTTATTTGTTTTTAATATCCTTGTTCCCCAGCACTCCTCCCTCATAGGGCCATCTGTCACTTGTTTCTATATTGTACTTTCAGAAAGCACCAAACCTTGTTCTGCTATTAACACCCTCTGCTATATTATCTTTATGCCACTATCAGCACCTCCTTTACTCTTCATCACCATTAACACTCCCTTTGTCTCATGTCCATGACATTTTTGTCAATCTCTCCTTAACTATCACCTTTCCCTATCTTGCTCCACCCCCTAAACAGTATAAAAATCCATCATATTTCTATTTCCCTTTAGCTCTGAACACTCATACAGACTCAAAAGGTTAACTGCTGCTCTCTCCACAGATGCTGCCAGGCCGGCTGAGTTTTACCAGCATTTTCTGTTCTTATTTCAGATTTTCAGCATTCCCAGTATTTTGCTTTTATATATGATAAATTATTCCTACTGATCAGTGAGTCAGATATGAAAGGGCATGAACTTAATGACGAAAAAAGCAAGTGGAGAGCTTAGGAGATATACTTTATGCAGCAACCTATTGCAGCATGGAATTTCCCAGCAATCACAATGGAAGCAGAAATCATTTTTAAAATCTTTAAATGTGAAAGGGATAAATATTTGAAGAAAAAGGAAACTTCACAGGACAAATGGGACTAGGTGGATGGCTCTTTCAATAAGTCAGTACAGGCACAAATGGGTTGAATGACTTCCTGTAAAAGAGGAGTTAGGCAATCTTTACAGCTAGGTTACAATGGGTTTGATAACAGCAAGTCAACATAAGATAAAAACAATTTATAATGCACCTTTATAACTGAATAAAACATCCCAAGAAGCTTTTCAGGAGAACATAATAGGACACTAAGCCAGATAATGAGATTAGGTCAAATGTCCAAAAGCTAAGTCAAAGAGGTAAGTTTTTTTTTAAAAAAAGGAGTGTCTTAAAGGTGAAAACCGAGGTAGAGACATTAGGGCTGAGGCAACTGAAGGTGTGGCCTCCACCAGTGGAGTAGTTTAAAAAAAACACAATCAGGGATGCTCAAGAAGCCAGATTTAGAGGTGTGCAGATATCCGTGAGACGGAAGAGATTAGGGGGATAGGAAGTGGCACGATCATGAAGGGATTTGTAAACAAGGATGAAATTTTTTGTTTTAAAAAAAAAGTCAAGGCATTGAGTCCTATTCAAACAATGTAGGTCATTGAGCACAGAGGTGATAGGGGATAAGAACCTGCTGCAATTTAAGACATGGGTAGGGTTTTATATGACCTCAGTACGGAGTGTAGAAGGTGGGAGATCAGCCAGGAGTATGTTGGAAGAATGAAGTTTAAAGGTAGCAAAGATACAAATGAAGGCTGCAGCCGCAGGAGTGGGGAAAGGGGTAAAGTCAGGTGATGTTATGGAGGTGAAAATAGGTGGTCTTACTGAAGGCACGAGTAAGTTGCTGGAAGCTCACCTTTAAGTGTGACATGAACATTGCAAACATACTGCTTCAGTTTCAGACCATCACCATGGAGGGGGGTGGAGCTGGTAGCTGGAGAACAGTGTTTGGAGCAGGGACTGAAACATTGGAAGGACTGAAGCCATTGTTTTAATTGGATGAAATTTCCACTCATCCAGGACTGGATGTCAAATAAACAGTCTGATAATTTGGCAAGTGGAGGAGTCAACAGTGATGGCAATGAGGTAGAGCTGTCATGCATGCAGATACACGTGAAAACTAACACTATGTTTTTGAATGATGTTGCTAAGGAGTGGCACATAGATGAGAAATAGGAGACGGGGGGGTAAGGATGGATCCTTGGGGGACACCGGAGGTAACGATACAGGAATAGAAAGAGAAGCCATTCCAAGTGACATTCTAGATACAATTACATAGCCAAGAACGGTGCCAACATAGATAGCCGCCAGTACAGAGGTATTAGATGAGGATGGTGTGGACAACTGTGTCAGAGGCTACAGATAGGTCGAGAAGGGACATGGAGGGAAACTTTACCTTTGTCACAGTCACACAGGATGTCATTTGTGACTTTGATAAGGATTGTTTTTACTGTAGCAAGGGTAGAAGCCTGATTTGAGGATTTCAATGGCAAAGATGGCAAGCATTCAAGGACTTGATAGGAACAGAAGGTTGGAAATGAGACGGCAGTTTACAAGAATAGTACGGCCAAGCATAGTTTTTTTGAAGAGAGGGTGATGACAGCAGATTTAAAGTGTAGGGAGACAACACCTGAAGAGAGAACTGTGAACAATATCGGCTGCCACGGAGACCAGGAGGGAGAGTTGGGTGCTCAGCAGTTTAATGGATACAGGGTCAGGGAGCATGAGGGGGGTCTCAGACAAAAGTAGTGGGTTAGAGTATGAGGGGAGATGGAAGAGAAACAAGATTTCTACATAAATTGCACAGGAGGCATAAGACTGCAACTGAAAAATTTCTGGTATAAGCTATAAAAGACAAGCTTCAGCAATGCTTGAAGTTATCATAAGCACCAACACAGAATCGGTTTTCCCTTCCCACCCGAAGTTTAACCCAAAAAAAAAAGCAAAAACACAAGGAACAAAACTGATTTATCAAATTCTTCATAATCCAGGAGATGTCAATAAAGAGAATATTATTCAGGAAAAACTCTCCACATGAGTTAATACATTATAAAATTAATAATTCATAAGCTTAGGAAATAATTCAAGTTAACTCTCTCTCCCTCCACAGATGTTTCCTGACCTGCAGAGTATTCCAAGCATTTTGTTTTTATTACAGAAAATAATCAACTTATAAAATACATGTAATAGCATTAGGTCAAAACTAGCACACCAAATAACCACATTCTGCAGCAGTTTCTTGGTTCATATTATGAAAGTATACAATGTTAAATATACAAAATGCCTGTCTGAGCATTTAAGTATGTTTCTTCGAGATTACCATTTATCAGGCAGGGAGGAAGCAAGTTCGTATCATTAAATTTTTACTCGTTTATTTTCAATTTTTACTTTGGCAAAACTGAAATTCCCTCCAATAATCTCTACAACCACTGATTTAATCCATCAAACCACACATCTCAAATTCCTGTTTGCATGAAATAAAGTCTGTTTTTATACCTTAAGTTGTTGAACAGTCTGTTCATAAGAAACCTCCAAGTTCTTTTTCTGTGCCTCTTCCTGTTGAAGGCGATTTGTTTTCTCTGTAAGTTCATTCATTAATCTGGCATAGTCCTGACGCAGCTTGTTCAGTTCTGTTGACTGTCTGCATTCAAATTTATAAACCAATTAACGGCTTTATAGTTTTAAATAGTATATTGTGCAGTTCTAAATACTTTTTTTTTCATTTCTTAATACATTCTAGAGAACAGGCATATGTGCAAACTTCATACACTACTGTGTTAGCAGTTTTGCATTTCACAATGCAATTCAAATGTCTGAGCTTCCACACATTGGTTCAATTCACATCAAACTTTAATACAGAATGAAAATACATTAGGGCGAAGACACACCATCAATGACAACAGATTTGGAGTACGGTGACAATCACCAAGTTTGTCCAAGGAGAATTTTGACGGAAAGAAAAATTCTCTCTCTCATAATTAGGCCTACTTATTTCACAGATTCCTTTTGGCTATTTATCTTCTGGAGGCAGCACCAAAATGTGTCAGGGTGGGGTTTGCGTTTGAGTGTGAATGTGGACAGAAACCCAGGTTACTCTGGAAGCTAAATCATAAAAACACTTCTGGAATATCTCCAGCCAATTCCAGAATGTGGTAATAAGATGCACATGGCTGGGGGGGGTGGCGGGCGGTGTGTGTGTGTGTGTGTGTGTGTGTGTGGTGGTGGAGAAGTAGCTCAGACCAGTCTGGAAGGCGGCGGCAGTAAGGATCTGGTATGTTCTGATGAAGCAAGAGCAAATGGGAGAATTTTGCTACATTGTTTTTTTTAAAAAAGTGATCCGGTGACAGCAAATGAGTGATCACAGCACAAAGTTATCTGGACTAGACCAAATTGTTAAGACCAAAAGTGTTCACTTATAAACTAAAGGTGCAGAGCAGACCGCAAGTCAGTAGAATCATAGGTGTGAACAATTAGAAGGTCTGCTCACATTTCTGAAACAAATCCTCTGGAATCTAAGGTAAAAAGGACACTTTGGCTCAATACAACAAAATATTCTTTTCAAACGAAAGGCATCTTTGAGGAACGAGACATTTAAATTACACATAAATATAGCCAGACACACAACATTATTCTGATTATAAGCATAGCTTCTGTGACGTAAAACTAATTTGCTAGCACCAGGAGAATTTAACAAAAACTGTAGTGATTGTCAAACTTCTTAGTTGAAAAACTCCTTTTCAAATTGATTAATAATTGCAAACCCACCCCCATCTAAATTATAATACCCTTAATATGAAAGCATTACATGTAAAAGTGAGTTTAAATAATGCTTTTAAGCAAACAAATATTTACGTACAGCTATCAGTGAGGCGAGTGTACCCACTTTTCACTGCAGAGCAGAACCTATGCTTAGTGTGATGTTTGATAATGACTTATGTAAACTGCCAGTATTTGTCAAAGCAATCATTTTCTGTTGTGGGAGCAATGTTGGGAAGGGTAGCATACTTTTGTGGCTTCTTTTAGCAATTCTAAGTATTCCACAGAAACGGACAGTAAAACTGGAAGGCTGTTTGTTCTTGAAACTTAATTCCCAGCAGTCATGGAACAATTCCTGTTTTTCCACTTTTGCTATATCATCTTGATGCCAATGTTCAAAATGGATTCCAAACCCAATTGTTATCTGTGTATATATTATCAAACTAAACAAAGTATTCTGCCAATATTGCAAGATGAACAATGGTCCTTTCTTTCACACACTGTCAGTGTTTGCATTCAGAAACTCAAGTCAGTAGTGGGGACATAGCTGAAACTCCATTGCTCAGTCTAGCTTTCTAAATCTCAATTTGAACCAAACACATCTATTTTGTCACTAACTTGAGCATAGTTGTAGTTGTTAACAATAGATTAAATAAATTTAACAGATTAAAAACGTCAGCAAGATTTACAAGTTTGATCAATAATTGGTCAGAAGTTTTCCACTAATACAGGTTTGTGCATGGAAAGAAAACCCAGCAGTTCTATATGAAACTCAAAGTCTCTTTCATGGACACTGTGGCAAGATAACCAAAGCACTAAGTGAGAGTCAAACTTTTCATATCCTGTACCCATTTCGGAATACGAATTTGCATTCACATGAATTTACGAGCCTGGACTTCACAAAATTCACATAGCATATAATTCAGATTCCATTCTTTTTGAAGGCCTTGACAATGCAACATATGTATCACAATTATCTGTGGGTTTATGGCTCTTATTCATGCAATATGGCCACTCTTATTGCCTGTCGTAGCAGCATCATCGTCTGTGCAAACAGCACAATTTTCCCACTCGAGCAATTCTGATTTCCTTAAATTATCCCATAACTTCAATATTTCTCACTTGTTGCCTGTTCTAGTAATGCAAGATGCAAGATTCCACCCAGCCAAACAGAAATAAATAATTGTGCTAGACTGCCTAAGTCAGTTGTCTTATCAAGCTGAATTGCAAACTGTTCTCTATTCATGAAGCCCGTCCATTTACACTTCATATCTCTTTAAAGCTCCTCAATTCTTACAATGCCATTAGAAAATGGTATGGTCAACAACTTTTGGGCTGCATCTTCACTCACCATCACTTTGCACATTTCTACACAGCTGGAAGAATAATTCCTCTCAGAAAACATGCATTTGCTTCTAGTATTCAAAAACGCTGTTAAGGAGGATACTTTCTGGAACTTATGCTATCTTTATTCTTGGAGATTTGACAACTGTATTGGTCTTCTCATTCAAAGTCTTTCAATTTATTTTTACATTCCTGGTGCCTTACTTTGAAGTATCGCTTCAGTTTGCAGGTTTCATTGCTTCCCATGATAAAATTTGTAAGCATCTGTCCATCACTGAGCTCCATAAAACCAGAGTACTTTGTTTAGTTTGATAATATATACACAGATAACAGTTGGGTTTGGAATCCATTTTCAAAGTGATATAGCAAAAGTGGAACTGTTTTGAGCAAGCAGCTGGGAATTAAGTTACTATACAACCTCTCATATTTTCAGTTTTTTTTTTTGTTTCTTGATACTGGATTCAAAACTGCCCATGGCTTCATCTGAACTTGCAACAGCAGTATGAGGTTGCTTCTAGTTTAAAGTAATTTACTGTCATAATTCAAAGTTACCAAGTACCGTGAAATCTTGGCCAACTGCAGATGAGCAGGCAGCCAGCAGCGACTTGCTTCCTTTCATAGTAGAGTACCCAGAGCAAGACAACAAGTTAAACTCTCAGCATGTGTTATAACTGACAGACTAGTCCAAAGACCTAGGTTAAAATTTAGTGCTCTGCAATGAAGCAGATACTCCTTATCAGCTTCTGCAGCCAAACCTTTATTTTCTTTTGTCACCCCTTATGCCCACAGCAAAGGGTATAGAGCAGCATTCAAACTGGCCGCATCTGACTATTGCCAATATATTGTATGGTGGCTGGGTAAGAATCGCTTTATGTCAGATAAGCACCGTCATATAAATTTGAACTATTCCCACTTAAATGTGGCGATGGTTGTGGGTGAGGATGCATTCTTGGGAGCGATGAGCAGTTACTGCCATAACTGTTTCAACCAGAGACTTGCAAATACTGCCAATGACTGTGCTTACTTTGTGAACCTCTTAGAAAGGCTCTACAGACCCTAGTTTAAAAACCACTGTTGTAGAATTTACCTTCTGCTTATGAAAGGAGCATTTATATACTAGCACTAGAATCTTCAAAGTATGCTATGTTTCACATAAACTCTCCATCTTAGTCAACTGGGAGAAAAACTATTAGGGAAGTTTAATTAACCCAAGCCACTCTTACTAACCTTCCAGTATCTTGCCCCGAAACACTGGAAGCACACAATCCACCCTTGCTCTAAGAATAGGGTATTCATGAAGAGACACACAAGAATAGCCTAATTTGGAACTGAAATAACAAATCCTTTCCTCTCCGGTTCTCTTTGGACAGGACCAACTTATCTGTATACATTCAAGAAAAATATGGCTCCTTTAAATGATCTAGAAATCAAATTTGCTTCAACTTTCCTCTTCTCTCTCACTTCACTCCCTACCCACAAAAGAAGTCTGTTTCCTCAGTGCAAGCAGCTAGCTAAATGGGTTGTCCTTATGAAACCAGTCAGTCAAAGCAGGAATTCAATCCTGACACCAGTCAGCAGTGAATCATGTAGAAATGATTAGCAATAAATCAGTAATCAAAATTACTAATTTGCACTTAACATTTTAGCTCTTAGGTTCAGGACAACTCACTTGCTCTCCATTTGAGTGGGGGCCTTGCTCACAGCATCTCTCAGGATCCTGTTTTCTTGTTTCAATGCTTCTGTTTGATCTTGAAGCTGGCGAAACTGAAGGAAATATTTTTCAGTAACTAAATTATAGAAGTTATGTTCAGTTTATCTTTGAAGTAGAAAGCTACAGTCAAAAAGGTCAACTTGAGATTATACAACAAAATTGAAAGCAACAACCTTTAGCCTTTTCACATGGCTTGCTTTCTAACAAAATTTCACATTGCAAACCAGGAGGGTTCTGACAGGGCCATTCAGCTACAGAATTAATTAACATGGTAAAAATAAAAGCTGAGTTCCAGAAGTGAGGTGAGAGCGACTGTCCTTGTCATCAAGGCAACATTTGACCAGGTGTTGTGGCACCAAGGAGCCTTAACAAAATTAGTGAATAGGAATTGGGGGTGGGGGGTGCCAGGCAATGACCATCTCCAACAAGAGAATCTAACAATCTGCTTTTAACATTCAGCAGTATTACCATCGCTGAATCCCCAACCAATATCCTGAGGGGGTGATCATTTACCAGAAACTTGAATGGACCAGCCATAAGAGCAGGTCAGAGGATGGGAATTTTGCAGCAAGTAACATCTCCTGACTCTGCAAAGTCTGTCGACCATCTACAAGGCATAAGTCAGGAATATAGTGTATTACTTTCCACTCACCTGAATGTGTGCAGCTCCAACAAATCAAGAAGCTAGGCACCATCCAGAACAAAGCAGCCTGCTTGATCAGTGCCCCATCCAACATCTTAAAATTCATTCCCTCCACCAGTGCAGTGTTGTACCATCTACATAATGCACTGCAGCAACCCACCAAGGCTCCTATGACAGTACACTCCAAACCAGTGACCTCTCCCAACCTAGAAGAACAAGGGCAGCAGATACATGGCAACATCACCATCTGCAGGATCCCCTCCAGTCGCACACCATTCTGACTTGGAACTAGATCGCCATTCCTTCACTGTCATTGGATCAAAATCCTGGAACTCCCTCCCTGACAGCACTGGTGTACCTACACCACATGGATGACAGTGGTTCAAGAAGGCAGCCCGCCATCATCTTCAAGAACAGTTAGGGATACATAACAAATGCTGGCCTTGTCGGTAATGCTCATATCCCATGAACATATTTAGAAATGCACTCTCAAATGATTAATAAAGAATTGATATGCAGGATCTCTCCCAGCTGTAATAAATTATAGTTGACGCTAGTGTGATATTAAAATATGATACAGAAGAGTAGGTATAGGTATGGTGCATCTATTTTGTGTAGGCAGTGTATAATGCCAAAAATGCATCTCTTAACATATCTGGAGATTACAGTTCTGCATTATAGTCTAAAATTATTTTTCTTCAATGCCAACTGGTACAAGCTCAATATTTTTCTATTACCTCAGTTAGTGAAGTATTCAAAAATGTTAATCTCACTGCACTGTTTAATTATAGCTCGTGTTAAAATGATAGCATTTGTAGCACTGCAAATATCAAACATTTACTATGCCATATGAAAAATATCCCCTAGGGGACTGTGCAATGCAAGGCTTAGCACTCCTTTCCTTCACCTCTGGGACCAAAGTCTGAAACCAGTCCAGAATGAAAAAATCTATACATAATCTCACATATAAATTTCAAGCCCCGTGGAATGCTGAAGATGTGCTAGAGTAAAGCCATCAAGAAAAAACGATTGTTATTCCAGGATGATTGGTCTATCATTGGTCTTGAGATTAAACCTTGATAATCACAATCTATATTTTTAAATTAGCCTGCAACTATAATATTCTCCAAAAGACACAAGCATTTATCGGTAATTACTTGTTGCAGTTAAAAAGGTACTTCACAATGACTGAAATATTTAATCATAGTTTATAGCAGTTTACCATTGATGGCTTAGGAACTATATCTCCATGAATATTGCTGGTCATCCCTATAAGCTTAGTAATTATATTCATGAGGACAAAGCAAAATAATTCAAATATAAATTAGCAAAAAGTGCTACCTTTTTAAACACTGAACAGTAAAGATATATACAATTCATTTGTTGAAACATGATCTGCTAAGAGGAGGAAAAATTGGATTTGACCACCTTTGCCATAACATTCTATTAGAGACACAGTTCAGCATACTTCTCACTAGAAATATCTAATAGCCACTTTAAATATACTGCACAAGACTGCATAAACTGTTCCTTATCTTTACTCTTGGAAACTATTATGTTCCTACTTTCAAGTTAAGGATGAAGTAAATAAAATCTCATTACTGAAGTATATTTTTGTTTAAAATCTCAAGTGAATGTCTTACAAACCAAACATTAGATACACGTACACATACAAAGGATTTTTGCCTTTATTTCTGCTGAGTCATCTCAGGGCAATAATTTAAATTTATGCTACAAAACGATTCTAAAAGCAACATAGTGAAGGTAGTGAATTGTGAGCTTTTTAACCAAGAAATCACTTTCTTCATAAACTCCAGCATTATAGTAGAATCAACTGAAGTTTACTGTTGCCAATTTGTGCTATTTTACAGTAAAAACAAATAATCGAGTAATGAATTGAATTATAATTCTGCTTTGGATAAAAGAAGAGATTACAAATTTGTTGCACCACCTGCAAAAACCGTCTCCTATAGATTTTCTCCCGTGTTGTGCCTCCCACCCAGAAAATATGCTGGCATCTGTACAGCACAGTAGTGATAACAAATAAACAGAACATAATTTTTTTACAGTGTAACAAATTTCAATTCACTACTTGCCAGGTCAACTGGTTAGAGATTATAATTAGGAAGAGTAGGTTCTTTTGACTTACCTGCATCTGAGTTTCATTCATATGATCCTGGTAGCTAACTTGCAACTTGTTCTGCAAAGCTCCTAGTTCTTTTTCGAGGGCAGTGCGTTGTTCCCTTAGTTTGGTCTCAACTACATTGGCTTTCTGCTTTTCAGTCACTAACTCCTACCGAAATTTAAGAAATTATGACAGCCACAGCTTAAAACAACATGCTCTAGTTAAACCACCAAGCCAAAATTGGGCTCAATCAATCCTCATTATTTTCATTTATGGAGGACAAGAGAGATGAAAAATGAAGTAATGCTTGCAATCTTTAAACACAGATCTTTCCTACCACTTGGAAAGTCACGGTCACAAAATTATCCCACAGTTTCTAATGCACATGACACATTATCTTATTAAATGCTGCCAAGGTAAATGCTCAAACACAAATAAAATAACACTAATAAAATAAGACCTTGCGAGTGAAAGATATCCAGAGTTACAGAAGGTAAATGGGTCATTGGAGCCTCGAGATTTGCCACTCTGGTCTGCAGGAGCTTGCTCAATTTTCATCAAGCATTGAAGAGAAACTTCCAAGATATTTTTTTCCTACATTGGCCAGAAGGTTTTTTTGACTCCCAAGACCGCTGCATGTCTGGTGGGGGGTGGGGAACTGTGGATTTTTCTGATATTGTATTTGTTGCATCATGCCAAAATAGGATTGGATTAGTCCTTTCTTGGGTTAATTATCTTAATGTTTTCACAATAATTTGACAGCAATGAGTTAACAGTTTGGATTTAATGGCAATAAAACTAAATACAGTAAATCTGAAGTTTTTGAATTATTGATTTTGACTGGTGCCATTACAAGGCACATTATGTAAATACGTGGTTAAATGATTCATACAATTTTGACAGTTAAATCTTGATTTTTCCTTTGATCACTGTCATTGAGAAATGACAATTTTGAAAGTACAAACTTGTATTAAAGTTTTTTGTTTAATGAAAAGTATCAGAATAGTTTTCTGGTGAGATGCACCTATTTCTTACTATTCCAGGTACCATTAAAAATAGTGTTGTAACTCTTCCTCACTAACTCACAAGTGCTCTGTTAAAGGCTGCAAGACTGACTTGAGACCAAGTCTCAGACTGCCCCTGAATAAAAATACCACCCTTACTCACCTCCATTAATTATTAGGTACACATCACTTATAATGTCTGCTCAGCTAAGTCCCCTGCTGGGGTGCAATAAAAATGTGACTATTCTATTGGAAATAACTAGCAATGTAATCAAAGGGCTTTCTACCATCTTAAAGCTAACGTAACAGACAGAATTTAATAGCTGTTCTATCTAGGGGTTAATTGTTCAATTGTTTTTAGTTGTACACAGGTAGCAAGCATTAACTAAGGATTCACTTGAAACCCTAAGAAATACAGAATAAAACTGTGTTTGTTGAGTTAAGTGTATGCTTTTATATTTAAGAGTTGCACATACCAAGTGTGTAAAGATTGGTGCCGGTTCTATCCTTCAACTGGCTTTCTGGAATAGAACAGGTTTGTCTAATCATTCTAAATGGTTAGTGCATCTGATTTAATCCTACGTAACCTTACTTTCAGTTATTACATTCAAGTAGTAACCCAGAATTCAGAAACACTACTTTTTTCAGATTAATCAAAGTTCTGCAAAACAGAGGCCAGATTGCTCACCAGGGACATTGCAATGAACTCTATAAATAATGGCCACAGGTATTTTATAAAGTGTATTACCTGGTTCAACTGTTTGCACTTATCATTTGAGAGAGTAACCTCATCTTGTAAAGCTTGAAGTAACTTTTCTTTATCTTGTAACTGCTGCTGTAATCCAGGTACTGGATCACATTTTACTCCAGGCTGGAAGAGATCAAGAATATCTCAGTCCTCTTAAATAAATACAACATATCCCATACCATAATTTACAATGCAAACAATGCTTTTGCACTGAGACCAGGACTCAATAAACAAAATAAAATGCTCAAAACAAACCAAGAATATTGTAACCAAAATACTGGAAATACTCAGGTCAGGCAGCATCATTTGAGTTAGGTTAATGCTTCAAGTCAATAGCCTTTTAGGAGAATAAATCTATCCAAACCATTAACTGTTCCTCACTCAACAGATGCTGAGCATATATAGCATTATATGCTTTTACTTCAAATCTTTAGCATCCCACAGTATCTTGCTTTTGTAATATCTTTCAAATGCTCGATAGATCCACTGCCTTGACTCTTACTGGTTTTCCCAAGAATTTTGTCTTGAATGCAAGTACAGCAGATTCATGCTTTTCTAATTTTCTAATCTGTCACACTGCTTGTGTAGATGCCTTCACTTCACAAGAAGTGGTTTCAACAAGAACTTCATCCAAATTAAAATGGCTAAAATAATTCCACTACTAAACAGTAATATGAAACAATGATTGGAGAACTGAAAATCTAGTTTTATAGCTGCTTTCAACTTCAAATCAACTAAGTCCCATCTCCAAGCTCATCTACAACCAGGATAGTAGAATATTAGTTCTGTCGAAGGGTCATGAGGACTCGAAACGTCAACTCTTTTCTTCTCCGCCGATGCTGCCAGACCTGCTGAGTTTTTCCAGGTAATTCTGTTTTTGTTATAGTAGAATACATGTTGGTCAAACTTAATACTGGTGGTCAAACTTAATATTGGTGTTCGGTGTTGGTCAATACCCTTCAAAAAAATACATTGCAAAGAGTTTGGTGACCAGCAACAAGATTAATTACAACTGCAAGAGGATTTTTAAAGGAGGAAAGATTACAAAATCCTGTTTTTTAACTGCACTGCTCCTAGATGTGTAAGGCATTTAGGAAAAAACAAAATATAAATTAGTTAAGTTCAAATAATTAGGTAGGCTGCAAAAGTGGGACCAAACTACTCAAAAAATATAAATAATTTTACTCAGAAGAAATATTTGCAATGTTCAGGCAGGAGCACACAGGCAAAATTATTGGGACTGTCCAAGCTATGTTTGGGTGCTGTGATGCAGGAGTTCGAGAACTCGAAGAAAAGGTTTGAAAAAAAGATTCAAAACAGCCATTTCACATAATACCAAGCAACATTTCAAACCAAACCAGTTAAACTAGCTCAGTGTCTCCACCGTCAGCAAACATTAAAAGTGTACAAGTCATTCTGCCATAAATATGTCAGTATCATCTGAATTCTAATTTAATGCCTATGGCAAAGGAATAAGGAAGGAAAAAAAAAAAGCAGAAATATTTGGAAACACTTCCACTATAAATTGGATCTATATATGAGAGATGGGCTGCGCTTTTAGGAACAAAAGGTTAAAAAAAGGCAGCAATCCAGAGTCATCCAGAATAGACAGGAGGGGCAGATGGTAGAAAGAGAAGACATTGCAAGCGCAAGAAATAGAAGCAGGAGTAGGCCAGTTAGCCCTTTGAGCTTACTCTGCCATTCATTGCTGATCAACTCCACTTTTCTGCAATATTTCCATAGCCCATTGTAGTCAAAAAATCTATTGACCTCTGTCTTGAATATCATGAACTGAGCATACACAGTTTCCCCAAGGTAGAAAAATCCAAATATTCAGTACCCATCTCTTATTCAATGTGGCGGCATGTTCTAGATTCCCCAGCCAGGGGAAAACATTTTTTCAGCAGCTACACTTTCAAGCCTCTTAATAAAAATTAAATTCAGTTTATTAGTTGAATTTTTAAGTTCCCCAGCTGTCCTAGTGGGATTTGAACTTATCTCCAGCACCTCGACAATACTAGTCCAGTAAAATAACCACAATGCTATCGTACCAGAAGGCAGCAGGGAGGAATCAGGATTCCAGATGAGAGATGTGTAAGGTAGAAAGAGAAAGATAGTCAACAAGTGGAGAGAGATGCAGATACCACCAGAGTCTTGAAAACTGCACACTAAGGAGGACCTGAATAAAAGCAAATCTGTAGCACACACGCACACAATCCCCAATAAAACACTGAGCATTCAATGTAACATATTAGGTATCTAGAGTGTTCAGAAGAGACAAAAAAGGAGGTATTTCCCACCATGTGAACACTCAATGTTAGAGAAAGTGAAAGCACTAAACATTCAAGGGGGGGGAATCTTAGATATATTAGACAAACTGTAGGACATTGTTGGATGGATGACTTAAGATTGGCCTCCCTCATCTGTAATAATTTTAATTGACTAAGAAAATGAGTATACCACTTACTTTCTGCCAAATATCTTGAAGCACAATAGCCTTCTCTTTTAGAATATCAGCAACATAGATAGCCTCTTCCTCAGTGAATGTCATAGTTTTCAAAGAAGAGAGAAAATCCTTAAATTTGATATCTGCATTTTCTGAAAAGTATAATTAGCACCACAGTTAAAAGTTTGTTTAGTATCTCAGGAGGCGCACAATCTACTAAAGGAACTTTTGAAAGATTCTATGAAATTGCATTTATTCAACATTTAATACTCACATTGAACACCATAACTACTACAAACTAATCAGGTTAGTATGTAATACAATTGACTTTTTTGTGCGGTGGGCACTGGGTTAAACTTCTGTAACTAATCAGTGCAAAAATATGTCAGCACATTTGTACTGGGAAATTGAACATTTTGTTGACTGGGCTCTTAGTACTGAAAGAGAATACAAAGCACAAGTCAGGTGAAAAACGTACTATTGCCTGTGCTCTGCTCAATATCCTTAAAGAAAAGAAATTCATGAGAACACACGCCAACTCTGCTCCAACATTTAGTGTTAACTAACTTGACTGTTGGAACAATTGGAGCTTGGAATCCAATGTGTACTGATTTCCAATTTGCCAGAATAAGTTCACCTTCCATTAGTTTAGTGGAACCATAAGAGAGTTCGACATAGCCAAGCGAAGCTGGCAGCACATACCTATTGCCAGTTTCCTCATATGGAAGATAAAATAGATACATGTCCACACATGTAATGGCACAGGTAGCAATGGAAACTGGAAGATCACTGTGGGTTGCAGCTGAGCTGATGCACTGCAGCATTGTTAACTTGCAACAGCTGATGAGTAATAAGAGCATCAGTGAAGCAGAAAATTTATAAGTTTTCATTTACTAATAATAATCAGATGATGCTATTGCATTGGAATAATCTTTATTTTGACAAAGCTTGATTTTAAGCACCAATGGCCCGAAAAGGAAATTAGGATAATGCTACAAGTACATTTTTATGGCAGAATAAGCTTACAATGGGATGTCAAGTTTGGCTGTCGATTTGATGACCTCCTGAGATGCAAAGTGGAGAATTGAGGTGCCTCCCACAATAGATCTTAATTGGGAGGTTAATGCAATGTGTCCCATGGTCCAGGATTCTTGGCCATAGTCACACTTCTGGTTATCCCTCATCTTGAGTTTGTGGAACAGGTAGCTACATCAATGCCCTGTGCAGAATCAAGTGAGTACTGTCCACTTTAAGCAAGCTCCAAGCCAGGGACCTCAGCTGTTGGGTCAGTGATGTGCTAGTTCTTTATGCTGTATATTAATGATAATTTTTAAATTAAAGAACAGTGAATACTACATTTTTGAGGTGATGGCAACTCTTGACATAGTGTCCCATATCTGGACTGAAATATACTGGCAGTTCTTTACCCAGACAAGTACAATCAACAACCTCTTCAGGTGACACAATGCTTATGGATGGGCTGATTAAAAACAAATAAAAAGGTAGCTATTCAACCCTACGAATATAAATGTGCAAAGTATGTGGGAACATTATATGAAAATTAAAGATTTTAAGGAATGAAATTAATGGACAATTAATGAATGAAATTATGGACACCTCCTCAGGGCTGGAGAGGAAGTTGGAATGGGAGGGGAGGGATCCAGTTATCATCATCCACACTGGTACCAACTACATTGATAGGACAAGAAAGGAGGTTCTGCTGAAAGAATTTGAACAGTTAGGAGCTAAATTAAAAAGCAGAACCTCCAAGGTAATGATCTCAGGATTACTATCTGAACCATGGGCAAACTGGCATAGGGTAAAGAAGGTCAAGGAGTTAAATGCATGGCTCAAAGATTTGTGTGGGAGAAATGTGTTTCAGTTCGTGGGGCACTGGCACCAGCACTGGGGTAGAAGGAAGCTGTTCCAGTGGGACAGGCTTCACTCGAACCATGATGGGGCCAGTGCTCTGGCAAATCGAATAACTAGGACTGTAGCGAGGGCATTAAATTAAATGTGGGGGTGGGGGGAGAAGAGAGATGTTCTGGAAGGGTATGCGTAGGCTTACAAACCAAGCGGAAATGGCAGCATTGCAGGGCAGCTATTTAGGTAACAATACATATGGAGAGTGACAGGAAGGGACAGTGTACAAAAAAAAAACCCAGCAGCAAATAGGGTCAAAGGGGCAAAAAATAGTAAAAAGGCAAACTTAATGGCTCTTTACTTGAATGCGCATAGTATTCGGAACAAAATAAATGAATCAATGGCACAAAGTGAGGTTATTGGATATGATCTTATAGCCATTGCAGAGACATGGTTACAAGGAGATCAAAGCTGGGAATTAAATATTCAGGGTATGTGACTTTTCAAAAGGACAGGCAGGAAGGAAAGGGTGGTGAGGTAGCTTTGTTAGTACGAGATGGAATAAGTACGATAGCAAGAAATGATCTTGGATCGCAAGATGTAGAATCCAAATGGGTGGAGGGAAGACGGCACTGGTGAAAGTAGTCTATACGCCCCTTAATAATAGCTGTACTATAGGACAGAGTGAATAAGGAGATAAAGAGGGCATGTAAAAAAGGCAGTACATTAATCATGGGTGACCTCAATCTTCATGTAGATTGGAAAAATCAAGTTGGCAGAGGTAGTCACAAGCAAGGATTCATAGAGTGTATTCAAGACAGTTTCTGAAAACTTTATGTTGTGGATCCAACTTGGGATCAGATAACATGTAATGAGGCAGGTTTAGTAAATGATCTCAGGGTAAAAGATCCCCTAAGAAACAGTGACCATAACATGGTAGAATTTAGCGCTCAGTTTGAGGATAAGAAACTTAGGTTAGAAACAACTGTGCTAAACTTAAATAAAGTTAGTTACAAAGGAATGAGGGTAGTGTTAGCTGGAGTGGACTGGGGAAGGAGTTTAGCAGAGAAGGCAGTTGATGAACAATGGCAGACGTTTAACAAAATAGTTCATGACTCGCAACAAATATATCCCAGTGAGGAAGGATGATTCTAGGAAGAGGATAAACCAACCATGGTTAACCAAGTTAAGGATGGTATCAAATTGAAAGAAGAATCATTAAATTTGGCAAAGATTAGTGGTAAACCAGAGGATTGGGAAAGTTTAAAAAACCAAAAAAAATGACCAAAAAATAATAAAGAGGGAGAAAATAAACTCTGAGGGCAAACTAGCAAGTAATATAAAAACAGACAGGGAGAACTTCCTTAAATATATAAAAAAGGAAGAGAGGCCAAAGTGATCATAGGTCCCTTAGAGAATGAGGCTGGGGAAATAATAATGGGGAACCAGGAAATCGCAGAGGAGTTGAATAAATACTTTGCATCAATCTTCATGGTAGAAGACACTAATAGAATTCCAAAAATACTAAGTAATCAAGAGGCAAAAGGTTGGGGGGGGGGGGGGGGGGTGAGTGTGAGAGTGTGTGTGTGTGTGTGTGTGTGAGTGATAGTGGTGGGAGGAAATAAATGCAATAACTATCACTAGAGAAAATGTCCTTGAGAAACTAATGGCTAAAGGCCGATAAGTCCCCAGATATTAAAAGAAGGAGCTACAGAGATAGTGGATTCACTGGGAGTAATCTTGCAAGAATCCTTAACTTTGGAAAAGTCCCAAAGGATTGGAAAACCACCAATGTAATATCCCTAATCAAAAAGGGAGGGAGACAAAAACAGCTACATATAGGCCAGTTCGCTTAACATCCGTCATTGGGAAAATGTTAGAGTCTATTATAAAAGGATGTAAAAGCATAGCATAAAAAATACATAATATGATCAAGCAGAGTCAGCATGGCTTCATGAAGGGGAAATCATGCCTGACAAGTTCATTAGAATTCTTTAAATAACAAGCAGGATAGATAAATTGGGACCAGTAGATGCAATATATTTGGATTTCCAAAAGGCATTCGATAAGGTACCGCATATAAGGCTACTTAAGATAAGAGCCCATGGTGTTGGGGGTAGTATATTAGCATGGCAGGGAATTGGCTAAATAATAGAAGACAGAGAGTTGGGATAAGAGGGGCATTTTCAGGATGGCAACCTATAACTAGTGGAGTGCCACAGGGATCAGTGCTGGGGTCACAATTATTTACAATATATAATAATGACTTGGATGAGGGAAGTGACATGCTATCGGCAAGTTTGCAGATGACACAAAAATAGGTGGGAAGGCAAGTGGTGAGGATGACACAGAGTCCACAGAGGGATATAGACAGGTTAAGTGAGTGGGCAATAACTTGGCAGATGGAATGTAATGTGGGAAAATATGAGGTTATGCACTTTGACAAGAAAAATAGGAGGAGCTAAATATTATTTAAATAGAGAAAGACTGCAGAAAGCTGCAGCAGAGAGGGATTTGGGGTTCCTCGTGCTTGAATTACAAAAAGCTAGCATACAAGTTCAGCAGGTAATAGGGAAGGCAAATGGAATGTTGGTTCTTATTTCAAAGGGAATGAATTAAAAAATAGGGAAGTCTTGCTAAAACTATACAAGGCACTAGTTACTACACCTACAATGCTGTGAACAGTTTTGGCCCCCTTATCTAAGGGGAGATATACTGGCATTAGAGACAGTCCAGAATGGGTTCACTTGGTTGATTCTGGGTATGCAGGGATTTTCTTATCAGAAGAGGTTAAGTAGGTTGGGCCTGTACTCATTGGTGTTTAGAAGAATGAGGCACAACATTATTGATTCTTAAGGGGCTGGACAGGGTAGATGCTGAGAGGTTGTTTCTCCTTGTGGGAATCTAGGACCAGGGTGCATCTCAGAATAAGGGGTCACCCAATTAAGACAGAGACGAGGAGGAATTTCTTTTCTCAGAGGGTAGTGAATCTGTGGAATTCTTTACCGCAGAAAGCTGTAGAGGCTGGGTTGTTAATTATATTCAAGGCTGAGATAGACAGATTTTTAATCAGTAAGGGAATCAAGGATTATGCTGAAAAGGCAGGAAAGTGGAGTTGAGGGTTATCAGATCAGCCATGATCTCTCTGAATGGCAGAGCAGACTCGATGGGCTGAATGACCTACTTCTGCTCCTATGTCTTATGGTCTTAAGAAAATCTGTTCAGGTTCTAAAAGGTGCATAATTTTGACATCATAACCTCCTCAAAAAGAAGTGAAAAAGATCATCTGTAGATGTTAGGCTCAGGGATACAAAGATTCACAGAGCATAAAAAATACATGGTATTTTGCAGTAAACTTGATTTATTTAAGCTATGAAAGCAAACACCTTTAGGCCACACAAAGGGTCAAGAAGGAACATGCACAAATTCATTAAAAGCAAAAGTCTGAAATGGCAAACCAATTTCTTCCACTCCTGTCCACAGGATGGTTCCCTTACCTCTTTGCCTTTGAAAGATAGATAGGAGGTTGAAGTAACACAGAAAACCAACTGAGCAAAGAAGTGTAATTCAAAATGGTTGAGATACTAGAATTGAGAGAGTGATTATGTTGACACCACAGGAAAATTGTTTCACTTTTCAAAATGACAGATGAAATGCTAAAGTATTTACTAATGATGGCAAAAATTGCTCACCTAGTGATCTATTTCTCTGTATGTATCATGTCATTGAAGGCTCAGTGTAACAACCAGAACTGACTTGTCAGAGACAGCATTTCTGACAAGGTGAAGCAGCACTGAAGGTTACTCAACACTCAATTCCAGCAGCTCAAAAGGCATGCAGCCCACTGAAACTGCTTCATCATCTCTAACCTTTAATCCTAAAACTCCATCTATCATGTATTAAGAACAATGAATGGATCACATCATACCTTCTTAGAATGTTCAAAAACCTTAAATTTCAGGCTTTGTCAATGGGAAATCAATTTTAAATGTGTCAACATTTATTTGACTACCAATATACTTTGGTGTAATTGGTATTTTACAACATTAAATTCCTGTTAGGTGATCTTCGGTGCAAGTCCATCAGTAGAAAAAGTTAGCCTGCAATGCCAGTACAAAGCCACTGGGTGTCAGCATAAAGGGTCTTTAGCACAAGCCAGCAACATACAGAGACAGCTTAAGGATCTCTGGGGTGCTGGGCACAAACAACATTATGAACTGCTCGGCCTGCACAACACTGCCCCCAATCATAAAGGGAAAATGAAAAGTTCACGAATAATTACACCCACAGAGTGTTTTGCATCACAATAATGAAACATATCATGTCCTAATATGCTACACTTAAATTGAATAGCTTAATTTCTGTATTGTAATGATTCTGTCGAGTCTGCCAACTTCTTTGACAGTAAACTCAAATATTTTGATCCAGTTGAGCATTTAGTTTCGTTCCTATACAAGGGGAGGATGTGCACATATTTTTAATAAATCAATACATTAAATGTTAAAAACCTACAGCTTGGTGCACAGAAAAAGTATTCAAATCAACATTTCCAGCAAATATTAAGCGCATAAAGAGGAGGGCTGAATTTGGTCCATCCCCTCAGCACAGAGAAAGACTGACTTATCACTACTATACGTTAGTCTTTCAATATGCTGTAACCCTTTCCCAAAAATTAATCTATTCATAAAAGCAAACTGATCAAGGTTAACATACAAGTCTTTAGGTGATCACGTTTAGCAATTGAAAGCATACAACAGGTCATAATAAAACATTAGGCCAAACTATGATCACATTTTTGTAGAACTTCAACAGTTAAAATATTGAAAAGTTTGGCCAAACTGGTCAAAATTAACTTAATTTCATTTTCTCATCCAATATGCTCTAAGTACTAATAAAGATAGTTACAAAGAGATTTACAAGGTTCTGTTACAGACAACTCATCTGATGACAATAACTGATCCAGAGGTTATAGCAAGTCATTTCCAGTTGGTTTAATGATATGGATTAATCAAGTTACAAATATAACAATGCTATAGAACAAATATCAAACATAAAAAGCCAATCAACACTTCTCTCAGATGATTGCAAATTAACAGTCTACACAATTACCATTTTAATGCAGGAGAGGAATGCTCCCTTAAGACCAGCACATTTGCAACATTTAAGAATCTAAACTTCATTCTTAAAAATACTGTGCTACCCTCTAACGTAAACTTATGAATTGTTGCAACTTCTACAACTAGATAAAGCAGATACAGCATTCAGCAAAACACTCAAAAGACCAGCTGAATCTAAAATGTTTTACTTTACGTGTTTCTGTCCTAGGATATAAAGTATTCAATATAGAATAGTATTTTGGGTATACGAAGTATTGAAACTGCTGCAATTTCTGCCAATAGATAGGAATGAATAGCAGATTACCTTTATCATATTCATTTCTCTGTTTCTTGGCAGCAGGTTTTTGCATTGCACTGCTGATCACTTCGCTTTTGTCATCAACCACAGCATCCCTCTTTTCAGCATGACCACCACCCTCAGCATTATCCAAAGCAATGTAGACTGTGGACTTCAATGGGAGATTCTCCACTGAAGCTGAAACTAAAACAGAAGCTTCAATTTGATGTATACTCCACTAAAAAAAAAAAAGATTTTTGAAAAGTGAATATTCAATACAAGAATACTGACCTGGTTCTATTCTTTGTTTTTTGGGTGCAGTTTTTCTTTTCCCAAGTCCACTTTCATGTGGTTTAGTCTCCATTGAGAGAAGCATTGGTTCTTGCTTTTTGGTAACGGATTGAACAGATTCAGTGTGTTCTTTGATATTACGAATATCCTGAGCTGGTTCATCTGCAAAATTCCAATTAAAAAGCAAAACTTAAAATATAAAAGTAGGATAAGGGTAACACAAAGAACTGTTCACCAGAATCTCAATGTCAATTATATACTGAACATAAAAGTCTAAAATATCAAATTATTTCTCAAACAAAGTTATATGATTTGTCACAAATGGTGACAAATATTCACTGCTAAAAATGGGGAACACATGTGGATGCAAAGCAAGAGCCAAGATCATACATTAAATAATCACAAACTTGAAGTTCATTATATTGTGCAGTTCGTCAACTCCTGTAGATTATATCTTCAATGCAATATTTTCAAAGCTAAACACACTCAGACTTACTCCAAGATATATTACCGTTTGCTACAACTGGAAAAATGCTCTGCACCAACAAAATGGCTCACCCAATTTTTCAGAGTAGGAACTAAGTTCAAATTACTGATCCGTACTAAGTTAGCTACTCTCAGGACAAGAGAGAAATAAACATGTCTAAGTATTGATCACATGATTCAAAATATGTGAACAAAACTTTATTGAACATCAGATCGATCTCAATTGCTACGCCCTCATCCCTCACCATGTCTAAGCAGCCTGCCAACTCTGATACTCAAAAAAATCACATGGGCAAGGGACTTGGGATTGGTCAGAAACTATACCTAAAAATCACACCCCAGGCTGAATCATCCTTTTGAACAGGAGAAAAATTGGTAAAATATGATAAAAAGCTGCATCAGAATATCACTTGTCCATACATGCCCATCTAGAAAAACTGAAGGATTAAAATTTTGCATTTTTGACATCAAGGAGGAAAATGGTGTTCTCTATTTTATTCTGGATTACAAACTTATTCAAGACTTGGTTAATAACAAACCCTTGCCCTGTATCTGAACACCAAGAGAAACATCGAGAAATATGATAATCCCACCTCTGACAAATGACTGGTGTGATGTGCAGAACAGCTTTTTTATTTTTATTTTTTTAAAAACAGACACCCAGCAGAACAGCTTTTTCTTTTTGTGGACATACAAATAGGAAATCACTCTTCTCAAACAAGATCTAGAGGTCAAGTACTTAAGACGAAAAGTTATCTTAAAAAGTTACAAATTAGTTGGTCATCTGATCAATAAACAGTAAATAAATGGCTTCTCATCTCATGTTATTGATCTAGCTTCTTCAGAATGAAGACAAAATGCAAGTGAGATTATGGCTGATGAAATGTAATGTAAGCAAGTGTAAAGTATTGCACATAGGATGTAAAAATAAGCTGCTGGCATACTGCTGAAATGGTACCAAAATAGCCACAGATGAAGTTGAAAGTGTCCAACGAGTTTCAGTGGACTCGACTGTCAACTGTTCGACATTGGTTGGATATGTTAACAGAGGAGAGAATGTCCAATCACAAAACCAAAAATAAAGTTACTGGAAATTATGTTCAAACCATATGGTGCTCCAGTATGTATCGAGTTCTGCCTAATTCTCTTGGCAGAGATATGAAAGAGATTCAAGTATTGAAGGTGTACAGAGAACAGTCCTTGGATGCACCTTAGTGTTTGAGGAAAGGCTAGAGAACCTTAAGCTTTTCAGCCAGGATAGGTGCTGCCAGAGAAGTAATCATCGAGATGCACAGAAAAATACAAGAAATCAGAAAAGCAAATCCAGAATACAATGTTAAGAGAGTGGGACAAAGGAACACAAGACTCAAACCAGCTAAAGGAAACTTTACAACTCAAGAGGAATTCCTTCTTTACATAAAAATGATGGAGCATTTGGAATGGATTTCCAGAGTCACAGAGCCAAACACTAAAATGATTTAAGAAATAATTGTTTGTCATAAAAGGAGAGAATTGTAAATTATTTTCAGACAGAAAATAAAAATGAGCCCAATGACCTTCCTCATCCATCAAAATCTTGTAATATTGTACAGAAGTCAATGTGACTAAGTCACTATACTTGAAACTGCAGCACTCCAGATACTGGCAACTTAAATTTCACCTCACTAATTCCATCTACATATAAAAAAGAACCATGTAGAAGGCTTACATAAAGGTTTCAAATTTAGATTTGAATCAAAGGCCTATTTCTGTCACTATTACCAGGATGCATTCCTTGAATATAAACACATCAACGATGAAGTATATTTATTTTAATCTGATCATTTCTAAAAACCAAATAGAAATTGTGGACTGATTGGCTAACATGATCAATTGGAATAGTTACACCAAGATTACATCAATGTTGCATGGTGACTATCATTCCAATTTTTCTTTCTGGCTTAAGAGGGGAAAGTATCGAGTTTCCATGAGGTGCTTTCCACCCAAAGTAAAGGGTACTGAAAGGCCCATTGTGCTTCTACAGGGAATCCCACTTTTGAAGGGATTTACATGTGGAAAAACTTGCAGATAAAAATTAATGAAAAGAATAGTTCAAATAGGTCAATTTTTAAATAATAAATGCACACTCAAAACATATCAAGTTGTCATTGTGAAGCAAAGGCCTCCAATGGATGAAATGAAATCATTTTAAAAATGATTCTAACCAGCTAATTGACACAAATACATATTTAGCAACTAATGTTACATGTAACAACTAAACAAAGGGTAGTGGCATTTTAATTTTCATTAGATTAAATGGTGCTTTAAAAACTGCAAAGTTTACACTTCTAATGGACACATATGAAATATCAAGATAGCATCCTGGCTCCAAAAAAACTTACTGTCCTGTCTCCATAAAGAGGATACATCCCCTCTCAGCTCTGCAAAATGTGCAGTAGTTTCCAATCTGTCTGGATAAATCTGGTAGCTATCAAACTGCTCAGAGACAGTAGCAGCTAAAAATAAAGCAAAAATCCTTTTTTAACAACTCAACTTGCTAAGCTAGCAATTCAGTTAATTCGCTCAAATAGGTGGTGCAGCTAAAATAGTACAATGCAAACTGTTCAATCTCTACAACAACTATGAAGTTTAGAAAGGTTCTTGTTCAGGTGAAAGCTTTTATTTGGGGTAGGGATGCACTGGGAGGCGGGGTCAACAAGGAGCAAGACCACATCCTCATCTGATGCTGCACTTAGACAACCATCGGTGGGCTATTCTTGTCTGCTCACCATCCTTAATTAGAAACTGTATGGACAAATTTAAACTGCTGATCCAATCAATGCTGAAAATATTTCAGTACCATGCTTCATATTTCAGGACAAAATATTCAAAATAGGTTTCTGGCACGGGCTCCCCACGTTTCTGATGTCCACAGCATTTAGTGAAAACGTTTCAGGATTAGTGCCACTATAGGGATAATATGATGAGTAATCGTTCTTTCAATAGTCAATCAAGACTTCAATAAGCTTCATCAAAAGCTCTAGTGATGATACAAGAGTTTCTGCTGAAAGCACACTTGACCCTTGTCATTGGGCATTTGGGCTGGAAATGGGGAAAGTGTTGATCAGTTTACATTGCAAGTGTTAAGTGATTTACAGGAAACCTGAAGAATGCTGCTTCTCAAAATTGCTAGTTCAAGAAACTATAAAAATATAGTAGGCTTGTAATAAAATATACCCCAGCTTAATTGTTACTTTTTCCTTCCATTCTATAGGTACTAGAAGGTTTTTAAAGTTGCCTTTTTCTTTCACAGGATTTAGATGCTGCTGGTTAGGCCAGCATTTGTTCCCAATCTCTAACTGCCTGAGAGAAGATGGTGTTGAGCCACCTTCTTGAACCACTACAGTCCATGTGCTGTAAGTAAGTACACCTACAGTGCTGTTAGGAAGCAACAGAGAAGAAAGGGCAATATATTTCCAAGCCTTCCTTGCTTTTGTTACCCGTCAAGAGCAGCCCTCAATACAAAACCAAATACCAGGATTTCTTAAAACAGATGTCTGGGAAGTCTCAGGTTTTAGCAAATTACAGCACTTTGATTTTGTGTTTGCAGATAGCTGCTCCAAATTCATGCATCAGAATTATTACTTTGGGTAGTCCTGTTGACTCAACAAAAGTCACAGGGCATAACACAAATTTGTCAAATACTACAGAAAATTTAGTATTCTTTACTTTATTCTGTTCCAACAGGTTCACTCCCTTAGATTTCTGTAAATATCAATTCAAAAAAATGGAAGTAACATCATACATGCATTACAAAGAAACAATTGAAAACTATGTTTTACCCTTTGTTCTAGATTCAGATAAGCAAGCTGAGATACAAATGAAATTCACCCTTGACACTTATGCCCAAGTGCATTTACAGTCAAAACAATTATTTCAGGCAGGTACGAGAACCATAGCAATGATTGGTACCACTGACCTATGTGTTACTGGAAGTGGCAAAAAGTTTTGCCTTAATGGTCAAGTGAACTGGGTCAGCCAATGGCATCAGAATAGAAAGCTCAACCTAATTCACAGTCCACTAAGCATATCAAAATTAATAGTTTTGGGTCTAAGAATGGGTTAGCTATTCAAGGTGTTACATCCTCCTGCAAGGTAAGATTGATGTTGAGGAAAATAACACAAATGAAAAATTACACTTTTGCTGTGCCTCAATTAGGAATATCTCCAGTTAGTCCCTTGTTTCCAATAATGCAACTAATCAGCTCCTTGAACCAAAGATACCTTTAAGCCCTTTTGTTTGAGAAAGGATACCATACTTCTCCTGTCTTTCATCCAAAACCTTGTGATGCTCCTGACAAAAACACCTACCAATAACTGAAATTAACCAACATTTTGGGTCAGATTAGTTTTGCAGCACATAAGTGTATATAAAATCAGGTCTTGTTTAAATAATGTCTTAGGCGCAAAGGAACAGAAGCAGGGCATTCAGTTCCTCGAACCTGTTCTGCCATTCTGTCAGGTCACAGCTGATCGGTAACCTCAACTCAAATTTATCCTCTCTATATTTCTTACTAATAAAAAAACTCCATCTATCTCAGGCAACCCAGTAGCAACAGTCACTTGGAAAACGAGTGTTCCAGATTTTCACTCCCTTTTGTGGTGATTTCACTCCTAAATGGCCTAGCTGCAATTTTAAAATGTGCCCCTTTGTTCTTTATTCTCATACTAGAGGAAGCAGTTTCACTGCATCTACTCACTAAATTCTGCTGTTGTTTTAAATACCTCAATCAGATCACCCCTTGGTCTTCTAAACACAAAGGAATACTAATTAAATTTATGTAAATTAACCTCGATTTAACACTAAGCCCTGGTATCATTCTGGTGAAACTATGTTATACTCCTTCCAAAGACGATGTCCTACAGTTTACAGGTCAAAACTGAATCCAGTGCTATAGATGATGTCTGACCTAGGCTCTGTACAAATGAAGCATTAATTCCTCACTTCCATATCCCAATACCCTTGAAATAAAGCTAAGCATCCCATAAGTCTTAGTTTTCACTTTTTGTACCTGTGCGCTAGCTTTTAGTG
The DNA here is from genome assembly GCF_017639515.1 of Carcharodon carcharias. Lineage (NCBI taxonomy): Eukaryota > Metazoa > Chordata > Chondrichthyes > Lamniformes > Lamnidae > Carcharodon > Carcharodon carcharias. The sequence continues at coordinate 62,539,035 of NC_054486.1, forward strand.
ATCTATCCAGTCAATCCAATTGGCTGCTCAGCCTGCTTGATTACCTCCCTGTTCCTGGATGCTAGAGATCCCCTACAGATGATGCCAAAATGAAAGAGACATCAAGATGGGGAACGTGACACCATAGAACAAAGCCCCCATAAAGATTTAATGGGCTCTAAGTCAGCAGAGTACTATCCTTTGTTGCTGATCACAAAATTTGGGTCAACATGTTTTTATAAGTCTTTGCCCTATACCCCAAAGCAAATCAATAAAAAAGCAAATTTAAAAAGTTCAGATAGCTAAGTACCGAAGTATATGCTTTGCTGTCTTTTTAAGTGTGCAAATCCAGTCTATAATTTGCTACATCTTGTTATATCACATTAATGTACATCAATTTGACAAAGCCTACATTCAAAGCAAGATATTTTTGTACATAAAGTTTCAAAAGCTGCAAATTTCACTTATGAAAATTGAAGGCCAACAATGCACATTTGTTTTTACCTGTGCCATTCTTATGCTTCTTGTGCCCAGTCTTTCTTTTAGAACTTGACATTTCTGGAGGAGTAGGCTGCTTGGTAACTGGGGGGGGTTCATTTTTCTTTGCTGCAGGTTTTGATCCTTCAAAATCCCTCCCCAAAGGTTCTTCTTGCATAGGTCTCGATGTTTTCTTATCTTTCTTCTTCCTCTCTTTTAATCCAGCTGAAACTTCGACTATAGGTGACACAATATGAATGGGTGGCTCATCATCAGGTGTCAACGTATCCATCAATTCAAAGTCTCGCACTGCACTCTCTGAATCAGATTCATGCAAGTTACCATTTGGGTTCTCTTTCTTCTTATTCTTTTTCTTCTCGTTTTTCTTCTTGTCAACTTTTGCTGGGACAAGTTTTACATCTCGTTTTTGTTTAGCAAGTATTTCATCATATGAAGTTTCCTTCATAAACAGCCAGAAGAACAGAAAAATTACAGCAATCACCACTGCTGGGATGATGATGAGGAGATACTGAGATTCATAAAATTCCATGGTTGCCGGCTATGTCTCCTGCAATATCTAAAAGAAAAGAAATAGTTTCATTAAAAAAAAAATCACAATTCCACAGGATTTACATGTAGTTCTGAGGAACTAGGATGGAGTAAACCTTTGTTGATTTATCCAGAAGATGTAGCTTGACATGATCTCAAAAGTATACTTGTACTGCATTGAAGTAGCATTTGAGAACAGGTATTGAAAGTTAACAGGTTTCTTATTCACATACAATATTAAATAAGCAGTTAAAAAAATTTCTTCAAAATGTTGCTTTCCAAAAAGTCAAATATTAGTTTCTAAATTTTTGTTCATGATATAAAATGTGAAGATTTTCATCATCATACTGCTTAAACATCATACTTGCTGATAACAGATCAGCAAATTGCAGGAAAACTGCACATCTGTCCAAGTTTAAAGTTCCTTTACACAGGTGGTGTTGAGAAACTGTAAACTGAAATTTTTATTTTTTCACGTGACTTGGATGTCGTTGGCTAGGCCAGCAAAGCCCGTCCCAAATTGCCTTCGAGAAGCTGCCTTCTTGAAGTACTGCAGTCCATGTGGTACAGGCACACCCACAGTGCTGTTAGGAAGGGAATTCCAGGATTCCGACCCAGAGACAGTGAAGGGACTGTCATATAGTTCCAAGACAGGGTGCCGTGTGGCTTAGGGGGGAAATTTGCAGCTAGTGTTGTCCCTATGCATTTGCTGTCCTTGTCCTTCGAGGCGATAAAGGTCGTAGGTTTGGACGGTTCGGTCAAAAGAGCCAGGGTGATTTACTGCAGTGCATCTTATATGTGGTACACACTGCTGCCACTGTGCATTGGTGCGTGGTGGAGAGTGTGTATGTTTAAGGTGGTGGATAAGGTGCGAGCCAAGCAGGCAATATATTTTGGCCTGGATGGTTGAGCTGCACTTAAAAAAAGTACATTTGTAACTCTGCTTTATATGACATACAAAAATAAATCCTGCCCTATATCTTGATCTTCAGCACAGAACCATTATAATATACAATCATTACTAGAATCTCAACCACAGTGGTGAGGAAGCGGACAGAGGAAAGGTTTTCTTTTCTAATGGAGGAGTTATGCTGAAACTTGTGTTGACCAAAAGCATTTTCATTTTTAATTAAGTCTAAATGTGAACCTCCATAGAGAGAAATGTTTACACTATTTATGGATACATTTACCTGAAATTCTTATGTTAAAATTAATTGATCAGACTCTTAGAAGTAATGATTCTTCCTGTTAACAGGTATTTAAATGGGAAGTATTTGCTTTAGATTTTCTAGTATCAGTCTGTGATTATGCACTGTGTATAATCCAACAATTAGCTCAGCAGTGTAAACTAGGATGAATTTAAAAAGGAAGTTCATGCTTTGGCACTTGTTAAGTTAGGAAAAGACCGACAAACCAGGAAAACATTAGAGACATACACAGAAAATATAAATAGACTGCAGGCAATTCCCAATGAGGGAAGACTGAACTTGGATCAAGGTTTGCTGAACTACCTAGAAATAAAAAACATTATCGCAAGGCCATGTAGCCCTTCAAGTCTGCTCTAGCATTCAATACCATGGATCATCTACTACAACTAGAACATGGAACGTGTATGCTTTTAAATGTAGTTTTAAAAAATGTTCAGTACTTCACAGGAGTTAACATAATTGAATACCAAGACATCACTTCCACTTTCCTGTCCTATCTTTCAATTCCTTTCCCTACCACCAACACCATCTGCAACGCCCCCCACCCCATGTCCAAAAATATTGATTCAGTCTCAGTTTTGAATATTGAGTTTTGAAAAACAAAGCAAACAGGCCTCTGGGGTAGAGAATGCCAAAAATTCACAACACTCTTCCTCATCTCAGTATTACATGGCTGGCACTTAACCTAGTTCTGAACTTTCCAGGCCAGTCAAACACAGAGAACCTACCCTGTCAAACCCTCTAAAAAGAATTTAGGGTTCAATAAGATTATTACTCATTCTTCTAAACTCAAGTATACAGCCTCATTCTGTGTAATCTCTCAAGACAATCCTTTCATGCCAGAAAGCAAACAAGTGAACCATCTAGTGCGTTAAGATTGCTTTCTAAATTGCAGAAGGCTAACTTTGCCAATCTTCAATATACTTCAACATTTCCAAAGATGAATGCATAATCATGCCATGTTAAATTAAACCCAATTAAAGGCCTAAACTGAAGTATTGTATTGACAGCCCAGCTAAATGCTATGCTATTGTAATTCAGGGAACCACTTGCATAGGGGCTGATCACTGTTGACAATTATGCAGTCTGTGCAAGTCTAGCAAAAGAAAAAAATCGGTGTCAAAAATTATTTCTTCAAGTCCTGAATGTATGAGCTAACGTAAATTTTAAATCAACAATACACTAATTAAATCGGCTGGCATACAAGATTGAGCTGAAGTTTCACAAACAGGCATCACAACAGAAGTAGCACAGAATCTGAACCTGGACCATTCCCCTCATGAAAAAAACTGAATATGTTTCTAGCTACAAACCTCAAAGTATTCAATATGGTATGACAAAGCTTACCTTGACCTGAAAAATTTCAAATCCCAATGTTTTTAAAGAGTACTCATCCAAATTAACAGCTCTAGCATTTACAGTACCTTTAAACTTGGCAAACTATTCCAAGATGCTTCACAGTGTGGGTTTTCAGGTACACATGACCAGGGGGCATTGATGACCAAAGCATTAAAGTAGTATGTTTTGAGGAAGATAGAGTTTTTGAGCAAGATAGTTGAAAGTTCGGCCACCAATGGTATTGTGCAGGAAGGACATAGTACAAAGTTGGAAGAATGGGGAATGAGAGCACAGGCAAGGTATGGTGCAGTTAGGCCAGGATTGAAGGGGTTGTAGCAAGAAGAATTTTATAGTCAATGCACAGGGATGAGGAGTCAAAGTCAACACAAGTCTTCATTTGACATTATGTTGGGTGATTACAAGAGGGTGACAGAGGTGAGAAAGCCTACAAAATACCCAAAGGTAATGGTATCAAAATAAAAAAATGAACATGGCTTTGTAAAATGGTCATGTTTAACCTACAGTAAACAAGGGAAACCTAATGGATGAGATATATGGGCTTTCAGAAGGCCTGTGAGATGCCACAAAAGATTCATGACATTAACAGTGGAAAAATCCAAGTGACAGCATAATCAACAGAATGAATGAACTTCCAGGTCTGGATACTGCAATTTTGATGGGGTAGGTGAAAAAGAGAACTGTAGGCTTTTGGATGAGGATGGACTAGCTTTGCTCACCAACTCTTAACATTTTGTTGAGCACAAATTTCAGTGCAAGGAATTTCTCAACTTTTATTCTTACAGAATTATTTCTGGCAAATAGTTAAAATGTACCACTGTTTGAAGAATTTGCAGCCATTTCATTGGAAATTATGGCACACCTCATTTTCTTACAAAACAGTTTAACCACAGTCATTATCTACAATTGCTACAAGTTGCATGCACATTTTGAACACACAATAGTGGATGGCAACATGTTTAAGGTGATTCATTAGATTGGAGTTTCATACATAAAACCAACTACACAGAGCCAAACAAATAGGTATGAAGGCTTCAAGCACTAGAAAGCTCACTGAAGTCCATTGCTTCTTTTCAGCAATTGCATATGCATAATTACACCAATATTCCAAAAATAAAAAAAACTGGCCATCTTGCTTTATTTCAATTCAATTGGTTTTAATAGCTGTCACCTTCATGAGATTATCCAAGTCTTTATCATGCAAAGTGATTGAACAGCCCTCTATGCGAACCTCTGGCACTTAACATCCAGTAAGAAACAAGCCGGCATACCTAGTCAAACACTTTAAAAAGAACAAGTGGAAAACATAATATATACAAGGAAAAGTTATAAAAAAAAGTTATATACAAATACAGTAATCAGAGTATTGAATCAACCCGCCAAGTCAATACCTCTCATTCTGAGCAAAGGGGTCAATCAGTAACTCAAATGACATTGTTTAAAAAGTGAGTGATATTTCATTAATACTTCCTTGAACGTGAAGAAAATTGTACAATGACAAATTTCAAACAAATCATCAGATTCATCACTATCAAAACTCAAAAATCTGCTATCCTAGAGAAATTCATGTACATATTATAACCTCAACATTTACAGTACTGTAAATATGCAAAAATAAGCCTCAGCAAATTTTATCAATAAAACACCAGAAAAAGCTTCATCAGTTTTGAAGGCCTAGCTTGCAGCATTTCTTCTTCTAACAAATTTAAGCGGGATGCTTTTAAATGCAATACAACAGCAGTGACACAACTGGAACAATTTAACAGCTGGTTGTTGCGACTTTGACATTGTGGAAAGAGAAGCGAGATCTACAGGTTCTTCCTGGGTCAGCTTTGCTCATCATATCCATCAAGTAGAACAGTCTGACATAGTGATATTAAGTTTCAAAATTATTTAAATCAAATGAAGCCACATTTAAAACATCTGCAAGCCTACCTTTAAATATAACTTGTCGGTATAATGTTTTAAATTTTTGAGCTTTCAAGGATTAGCCAACTGGAATAGATATACTTTTAAAATCCAGGTTTGCTGGCTCAAGCAATTAATTTGCGCAATTTATTTAAATATGCCATCTTAGATAAAACAAAAGACTGGCAAGTTGCATGGATTTCTGAAACCAAGCAAAACACTCCAAGAGGATTACTTGCAAAAGGTAAAGCTGCTTCAATATCTCAGCTCTATTCACCGAGCACATAAGCCTCAAGGTCAAGTACAACCAGCTTTAAGAACTCGGAGGTGAACTATATATCAATTTGGGATTTAAAGTCTCCCTAGATCTGCTCTAAACTGGTTTGAAAAACCACCTCAATATGGATATAGAATGAATGTGTGCTGCATGTATTTGCGTGGCAGAACATAACTGCACGCATGATTATTCACAATCATGCATTTGATTTGACCATGAGAAATACTAAGAAAATAAATTTGCGTGGAGCTTGGTAGTATAGAATAGGAAAGAAGAGAGAAGAAATCAATGGCAGTGCTAAAGATGGTCTAGGTCAGTGAGGAGAAACAAAAAATTGCCCAACATATGAACATTCTTTTCCTCTTCCCAATGTACTTTGCACTAAAAGGGGAAAAAGTATGACTAACATTCAACAAGGTCACCTACTCTCACCCCATCTCGAACTCCCCATGTGCTGCAGCATTAACACAACAAGAAGAGTTGGAAAGGTCAGAAACTTGAGCAGCAGGAACCAGAAGAATTGAAAAGGTGCCAAGTATGTGGTATATGCTTCAACTGACCTAGAGACAAATCGTAAATTCAGGCCAAAGAACCAGGTTTATCCGTCCCATGAGGGTGAACTGGTTGTCCATGTGGTGTTTTACACTTTCTTCAGAATATCTCTGACTGCTTGCTTACCACACTGTCTTTTATGCTGGCTTATGCTTAAACAAGTCTATGTTCAACAGTCACAAGACTGCATGCAACCAAAGGAATTACAACACAGTATGGCAAGACCTAGAAGGTCCCAGGTGAATCCTCTAGCATTGCATGACAGCATTCTGAGCCATAAAGTTCAGGAAGGGCCCTAGGCTGCACAAACAAGTTTCTGTCAGGGAAGTTGTGGTGATGCAACAATTTTCCTTCATGCCTGTGTTCTTGTAGTGGAAAAGGGGATGAGCGAATAAAATACAATAGACTATAGGAAAATAGTAAACCAAGCTTCCCACTCGCAGTGAGGAGGACCCAGCAATTCTTGCTGAAAGAGTTAATGGGAAATAAACATTCAGCTATAACTTGAATGTCATCAAGTATCATCTAGCTCATGTTTGTTCCTGTAAGCCAACGTTAAACCATTTTGATGGTCAAAGACCCAATTGAACACTCCCTAACTTGGTTACTTAACCCTTCTCATGATTTATTTCACTGGTGCAATATGATCTCTCTCTATTAGCAGGATAATCACATTCTACATCTAACTCATTATCACCACATTCTCATCAATTTATTACCAATGCAAAGGCTACCTAAACCTGATTTAAAATCACCATGGACAATTTGTGAATCAATGTCCACTTACAAATCTGCTTAAAAGAAATTAACCGAACACTGTTCCAAGAACTCACTGCTGTCTGTGCCCCGATGGCTGCACAATCATCTTCAACATCAACTGTGAATCTCAGAAACACTTAATGCTTTGTGGTCTGATGTGATCCCATACTTCTCTATCAGTGAAGCTTCTTCATTTGTGTCATTTAGAAACTTCCTATACTCCTGACAAACGTTTCATGATGCCTTGGTACAATACTGAAGTTTAAGTTGCAAGAGCTGATGAAGAATTTTCAGACTCTAATCCAACGTTTACGTACAACCCAACCACTGGTGCATGCAACATCCATCAGTGCCAGTCCTGAGCCCAGATTAGCAGCAGTAGGGGCAACCAGCTGTAAAACCATTCAAATCTAAAATGGTTGATATGAAGGTGTGATCAACCAGCATTGTGGTAACCACCTCACATAACATGGGAAAAGCCAAAAGAGAAAGGAAGGCGGCGGTCCAAGGTTTAAGTGCTTGTTTCCAAATGACAAATCAAAATAGGAAATCTGTGCTTCAGATGAACCATTTTTCTGCTGAACTTCTTGAACATCTTCCCTTTTTTGTTTCTCTTTAAAAATGACTACCATATCACTAGAATTTTGTCACTTTTTTGGTAGTGGCAAGGATTCTTGTAGTTTCCAAAAGGCATTTCTTCTTTCCTCCCGAGGTATTAAAAATAACAAAGTCTCTCTAGCTTCTGCAATATGCAGGAAAATTTGAATCTAACAGCAAATATGGTATCAAGCTTAAATCTTTTATGTTTGATCAAGTCTTGCAAGCAGCAAAAACGGAAATAAACAATTTACCCCATTTTCCACCTGCATGGAGATAACTTTCATCAAGTTTTTCATTCCCATCTCTCTACGAATCAAGGGAAATTCAAGATCTTTTTAGGACTCTAGTCACACACACTATTTTGGATGATGCATTGTGTCCTGAAAGGTTACTGTGAACAACCCCAGAAATGGAGCAGTTCCTCCAAAAAACACCAAATGCTAACTGCTTTACCATCAAGCCTGTAACTAATCCTGAGCTTAAATTGTCCCATTTCTTTACCAACATTATATTGTTTCCCAATATATTGACAAAGTTCAGTTAAGCAGACACAAATCACACATCCTACATATCAGTTGGCGAGCTAAATTGCACCTAGACACATCCAAAAAGGCTAAGCTGTTTCAATATTTCAATCACTGAGATGAAACCCAATCCTAATCTTACATATATATGTAATCACGACTAGGGTATCTTCAGCAAGTTTTATTTAAGTGTCCAATAACAACTTGCATTTATATCATCTTTTATCAGAAAAAAAATGAGGGTTTTAGAGGAAAAATGGCAAAAAGCTTTGGTCAATTAGCTTTTTTTAAAAGAAGGTCTTAAAGGACAGAGGGAGATGAAGGTGTTTAAAAAGGAACAAACTCAATTGTGAAACCTAGGCATGATGAAGTGAAGGGAACTGCAAAAAAAGGTCAGAAGGTATGGGGTGGGATAGTTAGAACAAATTACATAGATAGGGAGCGGCAAAGCCATGGAGGAATTTAAACATTTCCAATTTGAGGCACTGGGAAGTGATGACGACTGAATGTGAATTACTGTGAGATAAAGGGGAGATCCAAGATATTAGTGGATTGTAGTCACTTACTATTGGTAGCAAATTCTTCTTTCCTTCAGTCCTCTGTTCCATCTGCATTCTTCCAACTCACCATAATCACTATAAACTTCTATGACTCCAATTGCTGCAAGCTTTGATCCTGTTTGTCTGCTGAAGGGTTTGGACTGTTGTTCAACCCAACAGGTATTTCCAAAAATACCTCCAACAACTCATCGACACCCCACACCCATCTAGGACCCTCCATCCCTGCCTGTCCCTCCGTCCCCACCCCGTCTTCCAATCCCAGCCCCAGCCGTGTATTCACTATACCCCCTGACCTTCCCCTCTCCGATGCTGAACGTTCAGTGCTCAGCAAAGGACTTAGTTTCATACCCCTACGCCCTCACCTCAATGAATTTCGGGCTCAGCATGATGCTGAACTCTTCTTCCGCCATCTTAGTCTCTGGGCTCACTTCTTTGGGCAGGACTCCTCTCCCCGTTCAACGGATCCTTTCACCCACCGCCAATATTCTCCCTCCACCTGGACCCCTCCCTCTGGATTCTTACCTTCTCTTGATCTTTTCATTGAGAACTGTCGGCGTGACATTAGTCGTCTCAATTTCTCTGCTCCTCTCACCCATTCTAATCTCACTCGCTCTGAACTTACTGCACTCTCCTAGTTCTGTTGAAGGGTCGTGAGGACTCGAAACGTCAACTCTTTTCTTCTCCGCCGATGCTGCCAGACCTGCTAAGTTTTTCCAGGTAATTCTGTTTTTGTTTTAGGTATTTCCAAAACACTTTCAAGTTGTAGGTCAGAGCTCTGTTGGTGATTTTTACCCCATTTCCTCAGATATTGAAACTCAACTTGTGCGTGCGCACGCATGTGTCCATCTATATTAGAACTGTCCCATAAGTATTTGGCTGTAGATTCCACATCCACATGTTCAACAACAAACATGATCTGCTTATCAAGTTAATCCAGGCTTTGTTGGTGATGGGCTTTTCCCAATTCTTCAAAACACAGTTGTGCACTATTTCTCTGTCACTTCCCCTAAGTACGTATAGGACTCAAGAAAAATCATTAGTATTAAAATACTATAGTTGAAAACAAAAAGAGTGCATCACTAACAAATTCTGAATTTGTACACATTTATAGTGTGAGCATGGGCCTAACTGTAAACTCACAATAAAGAAATTCTCACCACATCCAGTGTAGTTTGCATTTAACGAAACCAAAAGCATCATTAAGAACTATCGCGCTTGAAAAATATGTACTGCAGATTCACCTGTCCTGCCTGATTTGACTGTCAATTTGTAATGCATCTGCCCCAAGAGTTAAGCATAGCACTTATCAAAAGATTCTCAAACTTATGACCATCTGTTGAACAGTATAAGCAATTTGATTGTTTAGATACCACACAAAGGCAGCAAGGTAGTACAGCCACCCAAAACATTTTATAATGGAGCCTTCAAAGCCTACTTCCACTTTCATTTGACAACTCTAATTTCAAGCAAGTATCTCAATGACGATGATACCTCACACCTGCTTAAAATAATTTACATAATCTTGCACAAAGAAAATCTGATTTACAAATATGATTCAAACATTTCCTGTTCATTCAAATTCCAACCACAGCCCAATTTATTGCCATAGGCTTAGTATATAAAACTGCAGGTCATTTTTATCGTGCTACAGCAATCTGGTATTTAATTTATTAAAATGCATTAAATGCCTACAGTACATTCCTGGTAGAAACACATGACAGAAAAAACACTGACATAACTTAATGTAGTTAATGTCCAATAGGTGCAAAATGTTTGCAAAATAAATCCATGCATCAAGATAGATGACTGGACTACCCAGTGGACACTGTGCCGTGAAATAGTGCAAATCCTTATGTCAAATTGTCAGCTCTTGGACTCTTCAGTTAAACATTAACCAGCTATTTTTGTACTAAAGTGCTTCAGGTATGAGTTTTCATTCAACAACAAAATACTGTATTCTATCCAGTTACTGTATTAATAGCTAGCACTCCCTGGCTCAAAGAAATGCTTCAAGAATAGCAAATTAGTGAATGGTTTGAACTATAAGCACAAACAGCAATGCCACAAAGAAGATCGATTTTGAAAGCAGAAATTCACTTTCAGTACTCAAAATCCCTGTTCAAAAAAGACAATGGAGATAAACCTCCATCAACAAGCTGTGGCGGGGGGACAGTGGGAAAGGGAAGGCCAACACTGGTCATAAGCTTAAGAGTTCTCTGCCCGAAGACAAGCCCTTTGCAATGGTTCGGTGAATAATTGCCAAGTGCCATAATCTTTTACTGTGGATGGAGCAAAAAAGCTCGAAACTCCCCATTCTGGCTGAGACACTGAACCCACGTGGTTGGTGTTCATCTGAAAGACATGCTAGCCGCCTAGCCAACTGAGCAAACCAGCTCCTCGTTCATAAGCCACAGAGCCATAATTCAGATTCAACAGTCAAAATCAGAGTTTCCCATTTCACAAGTCAGTGTTTGTCTACTGTGCACCCAAATCAAAGCAAAGACAAGCACAGTGCTAACACACAACATATTTTCTCTCTCTTCCCATCACTGACCTTGCCAATAACACTTTGATAATGTGACAAAAAGGGACTGATCATGGTAACTTACAGGGAGGCAAACTGGTCACAAGAGAATAGTATGGAGTTTGAATTATGCTTATCTGTATGTTTATGGTGGCAAATTATTTGATCAATGTAGAGAGATGTGATGCAAGGTAGATCTTATTGGCCAAGGTGATAAAGCAGTCAACCAAATAATCTGTAGTACCAGCAAAAAGAAATTTGGATTTCTGAACTTGTATCGCCTTAAAATAACTTTTACAAAAATCCAGACCAGCATTCACCTTGGTTTAAGTGCCCATGATGACAAGAAAATTTTTCAAGTAGAGGGGAGGAAAATAAAGATCAAGGAACAATCATCTCTACTTAAAAATGCATCTGTATAAAAGTTAACACAGCTCCATTTTAATTCCCAACCCCTCTAGTCAGCTCATAGTATTCAAAAACAAGTGTGCAACTTCCAAGGTCTCCATTAACATCGCTGAATGCTGCCTACAAGAGTGCACAGAAGCAACCTAGTTTGGTCTCCCACATGTAATGGCAGAAACTGAATTTTTAAATCATGAGTATGCAGTTCAATCATATTATGGTTTATGCTGAAGGTATAAGGATGTTCAAGTCGTGGTGCTACTTTTGGCAGGTAAATGTATCAAGGACTCAATCACAGGAATTGAGGGAGGATTTCAAAGCAAGATGTCTTTCTAAAAAAAATTCTTGTAATGTCGACATCACTGGTAAGACTGGCATTCAATCATTGGTTTAAGATTGCATAGGTAGACTACCTTCTTGAACTGCAGCAAATGGTTGGGCAATTCAGAAGTCAATTAGAGTCAACCACATAAATTTCAGGTATGGACAATAGATTTCTTTCCCCAGAAGACAAATGTTATCAAAACCAATTATTTTATTCCCAGATTGCTTAAACAAATTTCAAATTCTGAAACTGGCAAGGTGGGATTCTAACTGTCATAGTCTAGACTACTTTACATCAGCATTGACTTCATTGCTCCACTATCATTCACCTCATCCTTAACTTTACATCTACTCCTTATGCAAATGGCGTGAAGCCAAAGGTCTTCACACATTTACCCACTCCTTCCTTCTTGTCCCTCAAGGAATTGTGAAACAAACAAAACCTCAACTTGGAAAAAAATAGCAAAATCAGAAGACAAAACTGGGCATCTGCCTTTGTGTGTCAAAATGCATCAGTCAGGGTGAGAAAGGAAAATCAGTCTCAGTTTTAAGTGATGCAAAGACCAGCATTAATCAAAAAGTTGCTAATTACCTGGTTTCAAAATGTAACCAATTATTTTTAATTTGGTTTAAAGAACAATGTAGATATGCATTTTTCTTCAATTGAATACATTTGATAATATTTATAGAACATACAGGGATAAACTGTAATATGGAGTTATTTGATTCCCTTTCACCCATACAGCATTGTGTGCTCAAATCCCACCATTGCAAGTTGTGAGACAGAATCCAATAACTGTGGTCAATTGTGGGTTGGTTTCAAGATAAAAATGAATGTGAAAGCTGCCAGACAGCCATTAAAAACTCAACTGGTTCACTAATACCCTGCAGGAAAGGGAGGCTGCTATTTTCACCTCGTCAGGTCAGTCCCACACTACAAGATAGACTCAGTGCCTCCAAGCAACTAGTAACATTATTTGTCCATTCCCTTTGTGGTGTCAGCTGCAGCCAAGAACAAATACATATAAAAAAAAACTAACCTCTTCATGGGCGATTCAACCCATGCAGCCAAGTGCAGAATCCCTAAGTTTCTGTCCTTGGTCTTTTCCTTTTCCTTACAAACATGCCCCACAGTGACATAAGGCACAGGTTCAACTTCAAAACATATGGTGACAACAGCTCTCAACAAAACGTTCACTTCCATGCAGTTAATTGTGAAATCAAATCACGGATTAACCATTTTCCTCCAATTTACCAGGAAGACCTAAGCCATTATTTTAAGCCCTACAACAAATTGTACTCACTTGCTGATATTGAATTGGACAGTTCAACCAGGGGTGGAGCTTTAAAATCCCACATCTCATCCAGATCAAGACTATCTATTTCCACTTCTGCAACAATGGTCCCCTCCAAACCTGAAATGTTTAGCCCTTTTTCACCTTTCTGGCTCCATTCTCCATCTTGCCTAAACTCCAACTTATCAAAATGCATCCTGTTCTAAACCAAGTCTCGCTCGTCTGATCAGCTCCTTTCTCATTAATTCACACCAGCTTTCGATAACAACATATTCCAACACTTCCTGATCATCTTCAATTCCTTCAAAAGCCTTTAACTGTCCTAAAACAAACATTTTTCAGTCCTTCCAACTCTAACCTTGTGTCTCTCACTGTCCCTTCGCTCCAACATTGCTAATAAATCCTTCAGATACCTTGTTAGCATTCTTGCAAATTGTCTGTCTGAATACCGCCAGTTGTTCATTTCTTTACAAGCTTTCTCAAAACCTATCTTTTTGCTGAGACTAGCAGTCACTCCAATCTCTCTCTATAACTCAATGTCTGTTTTCATACCTACTTTCATATGCAAAGCACCTTTGGGCAATTTTATATGTTAAATACAACACATAAAATACAAATTATTATTACACCCAAGAATTATCCTGATATCAAGCTGTCAAATAAGTCAGCGCTAACCCGAGATTTTAAGTTTTGGCTTTGAAACGGACAGAATAGGTCTGTGCCAGGAAAGCCACAGTAACCAAATCAGAAGCAACAAGCAACTGAAGATGGTAAATTCCAAGGAACACACCAGATAAGGCCACATTTGTGTGTAAACAAACAATAGAACATGGGGTCCCCAAATGGCTAAGTTTATTCAACATTGAGTGAATCATCCAAAAATGGAAGATCCCAGGTTTAATCAACAGTAACCTTTTACTTCACCACTCTGTCCTGTCTTCAATTTGTCTAAAAAACTTTGTAATATCTTGTTGCTATGCAACTAGCCCCTCCCCACCCCTATCAACCTGTATGCAAGGTCTTCAAATCTAATTTCCACCCCATCTACTGGAAAAAATAAAAACCTTGGAAGATTATGTCCAAAGCCTCCTGTGCCCCCTCAACATCTTGCTACACTGAACATTCCTTCTCAACCAAGGTGTAAGTGAGAATCCAACACCCCTACAGTAAGAGCAAGAAAATTGGACAGTTTTCACATGTGATCACTATCAACCAGCCCTTGAAGTGCATATGCTGACAACAGATGACAAGATCACGAAGAGGAGTCGTCTGAAGAAGAGACATACGGACTCGAAACGTTAACTCTGTCTTTCTCTCCACAGATGCTGTCAGACCTGCTGAGTTTTCCCAGCGTTTTTTGTTTTTGTTTCAGATTTCCAGCATTCGCAGTATTTTGCCTTTATCTTAAGACAAGATCACGCTCGTTTATAATGCAACACATTAAGCAACCCGTTTCCAACAGTCCAACCAGAATCACAAAAATGATTACCATTTGACGAGAGGTGCTAAAGGACATCCATTAACAGTGTGGTATAAAGGAAAGATTGAGTACTGCAAAGCAACAGAAAATTTTTAACAGTTTTAACACTTTCACTTTACTGCAAAAATCCAAATTGTTCCTCTATGTTCACCAACACTGTAATAGCATATAGCAGGAGGCCCAAAACAAGAAACTGCGTAGTTCTCTAAATCAGTGCTTTAGCAAAAAAAATATTGGCGAGTGCACTGTATATAGCCGAGATAGACGAGGAAGAAGAGCAAAGATAAACACTGTGCCAAAACATGCAATATTACAGGGCGGTGCTCGAGATAGAAGGGAGCCTGACTTCTGGGGAAGTGAACCAGAAAGACATGCAGTCTCTTTCAATTGGAGGAGACACGAGGGGAGGGTGGGGAAGCCCGCGGTCCACCAAGGCGGATCCCCTCAGACCCTCGAGCGGCCCAAACACTTCAGCCACCGTTCTCGCAGAACAAACCCCGACGATCCCCTTCCCCGCAAACCTCGAAGCTAATTCCCACACGAATGAAACCGTCCGGACAGGCGGATTCAATCCGAGTTAGGTCCGACTACAGCTCCGAGCCTGGGCCTGGTGGGTGACCGATTCTAGACCCACATGAAATCACAGCCACTCCCGACCGCAGCCCTGACCCGAAGCCAGAGCCGGGCCTAAACCCACTCAATCCAACTCTACTACCCCAGGGAGGGGTCTGTCCGACTCGCTTCCCTCCACCGCCCCGCCCCCGCTTAGCCTCCTCACTCACCACGCAACCAGTAAGACCGGCTTCCAGCGGCTGTCACTCTCTCCCCTAGTCAGCGAAAGGCGGAGACACTAGGCGCAGTCGCCGCGTTGACGTTCACTTTATTGCAGAGGCGGTCGCTCGTGCAGCTTCCACCCCTCACCCAATGGCAGCGCAGTTTCCACCCCTCACCCAATGGCAGCGCAGATTCCACCCCGCACCCAATGGCAGCGCAGCTTCCACCCCTCACCCAATGGCAGCGCAGCTTCCACCCCGCACCCAAAGGCAGCGCAGCCCACGCGCTTCAGCTCCATCTCGTAAAAAGGAACTGCACAGTTAAATAGAAACTGCTCCGAATCTCATTTCCACCAATTGTAATAAGTAACGTTTTTGGAGAAAAATGTTTTTCACAATACTTCTAGAGCTATTTGTGAGCTCTACTAAAAAAATGTTTATTTTCTTGCTCCCCGTTTCAAAATAGTTGGATTACCCTAAAACCAAGTTAGTCTTTTCCCCAAAATGGAATGATTAAAGTTGAAAGACCTTAGTATGTGATCAATTACAATACTCAAGCAAATTCTTCATGGCACGGTCGGATTGCAGCGACTTGGTTCAAGGTGTCTTAAATCAAAAATAAAAACGACAAATACTGCAGATGTTAAGTTTAAACTTTAAATACATATTGATATAGGTAAAGGCTATAAGAATATAAACATTATTTAAGCAAAGTTACGATAGGTTTACTTGAATATGTTGTATATTAACAAAACATACAAAGGTAGTGAAATTTAATGTTTTCAAATTAAAAATAAGATGACAAATTAAGCAAGCTTATTTATTAAAACCTAGTTTCACTAACACAAACAGTAATTCTATTATTAAAAAATTCCCCCATGTTGCATAATTAATGTAGTCACATTTGCTTGCAGTAAAGTTAAATGAATGTCCCGTACTATTATAGGCAGCCTGCATGTACAACAAAATACAAGTCCCGAAAACACCCAGCAAGTTTTCTTCGATATTTCCACTTTTTAAAAGAAAACCCATTTGCTAGTCTTGTCCATCTAAAAAGAATTGTGCCATGGATGAATCTTTCCGACAGCGTTTCAAAATATTGGCCTAAAAAGTACAAATAGGAATTTCTGATTTAATAGACTAAGTACAAAGTTAGTCATACGGCCCATTTAAAGACCACCTGCGACCCCGGGACAAGACTCTATTTTTATACTTCTTATTCCTTCTTGAGATGAGGGCGTCGCTGGCAAGACCAGCATGTATTGCCCATCCCTAATTGCCCTTGAGAGGTGGTGAGGAGCCATCATTTTATAACCTGGGGAAAAGCACAGGGGAAGGAAACTGGTACAAAGGCAGTAAATATTATCGAGATAAAGACCTGCATAAAATAATTTAATCCGAGAGAAAACATTCCTGTTTGAATACAAAAATTGTTTCAGTTTTATTTACACATTGGTAAATTTGTCGCCCTGTGGATAAGTTGATCATTTCTTTATTCAATAGCATGTGCGATTCGTGTAGGACAGATCAGACCCGTTGAAGTCGGATTTTGTCGAAGGTGTCCGATTCTATTTTCAAGGGGCGAAAATCAGGTGAAAACATTGAGTAAATTAAGAAAAAAAATTAAAAATTGCTATTTATTTGGAACATATGTGAAAACTCAAGTAAACAAGCTGAGAAACGTTGCCTTACGGATGAAAATTTGTATTGTAATCCGTAGGACGATTGTATTCGATATATCCTCGAATAGTCTATAATCAATCATTTGAACGACTGCGGTATAATAAGATCCCAATCACTATCATGCTGACCCATAACGCTGGTTTGAGCCCTTAATTTGATATTTAATAAAACGTATTTAGTTTATTCTATACTGATCTCATACTAATTAAGTTTTCTTTTAATATTATTTTAAAAGGAAATAAATTATTCAAATTAACAATGGAATAGATGCTCAATGAAAAGTTTCCCACCAAAATGTAGATTCAGTCCTCAAAGAAAAATAACTGTATTTCTATGGCGCATTTTAGATTTCAGGATATCCAAATCATGTTACAGCCAATAAAGTACGTTTGAAGTGTGGTCACTATTGCAAACATAGGATAGGCACAGCCAGCTGAGCACTGCAAGGTTCAAATGTCATAATGAGCAGATAACCTCTTTTAATAATGTTGGTAGGGGGATAGATTTGGGGCAGGGCATCATTATAAATGATACATTATAAATGGCTAAAATAAAAGCAAAATACTGCAGATGCTGGAAATCTGAAACAAAAACAAAAATTGCTGTAAAAACTCAGCAGGTCTGACAGCACCTGTGCAGAGAAAGACAGAGTTAACTTTAAGTCCATATGACTTGAAGAAGAGTCCTGAAGAAGAGTCATACAGACTCGAAATGTTAACTCTGTCTTTCTCTATACAGATGCTCTCAGACCTGCTGAGTTTTTCCAGCAATTTTTGTTTTTGTTTCACATTATAAATGGCATTGTGTATAGTGCCAAATATCAAGTTCTATCTCAAAAGACATTAAACGTATGGTGCAAGACAGCATCTCTCTCATTGTAGCACAGAAAGAGGAAGGTGAAATCCATGTAGCAAGCATTTCAGTTGATATTGGTGTCTGGGCGAGTCCACCCACTGAATTCTTAACTGGAATATAGTTAGTTCTCATTAAACAGTCTTCACACTAATCTAAAAGAAACTGGGTTAAATGTTATATTATATTAGTGGAAACAAACTGTACTGGCTGAGGAAATAACAATCCTATTTTAAAAGTCCAGGAAAATCTTTATAAGCAGCCTTCTTGTTCTCTCTGCAAAATAGCTTTGGATGTCATCTTTAATGATATTATACTGTCACAAGAATGCTATTCAGGATAATTTTTTGTCTGGGTGTTGGACCATATTTCTGAAAGACAAGTATGTACAGCATTCCATTTAACATGTATTTGCATGTGCTGGTATGTAAACTGTATTTTTCATGTGGTCATTAAAATGAACTACACACGGTTGAAACACAAAACAAGACATGTTCAAATTAAAGTACAACTTGACTTTTGCAGCTCAAAATTAATCATGGAAAATTTGTTTGACTTGTTGTTAATATGCATTGAAATTAATTTGTTTACCTCAGAAAAACTACAAAGAGATAATGTTGGTTTTAGAGGATTAACAAGGATTCCCCGACTCAGCAAAATATAATCCCTGCAGCTAGCCCCTTCACAGTTCAGGTGAAGCAAAATATAAAGCTTATGTCACGATAACAAAGCTTCTCTTCTTTCTTGTGAATCAACAGGAAAGTATTGGAGTACAGTACTGTGAATACATGTTGCATTTAGACATCATTCACTGTGTTTACGTGGCTTGGAAGCTTTCAGAAGTCAGAATGATAATAGTGATTTCAGCTTTTTTGGGGCCAAATCTGTATTCTACCTAGCTCCAATGCTTCTGCTCGTGTACTACAGCTTGGTCCTTGGTAATATTGGCACAAGAAGTTAATGTGGAATAGGAGAAACACATTTTTGAGTTCACACTAATGTTTCACATCTGAGTGCTAGAGGTTAGAATCAACCCCTGAATGCTAGGATGAAGTCCATCATGCTCCAGAAATATATCTGTGCAGTGCCTAAGTTTCCAATGTATATTGAGTTTGAGCAGCTTTTACCAACTCCTTGTCAATTGTCATCATCACAGCACAAAATAGATCAATATAGGCAATCACTCTCAGCAAGGTTACAAGGATGGCTAGTGTACAAAAAAATTGCTACAATGGTGCCTTGAAGTGCATTCTTCTGAGGTTAGGGATATTGAGCAGAGCAGAAGAAGCCTCTGCAATAATGCTTTGGTACAATAATTCTTATTTCAAGTAAAGCTAGTGATTTTCCTAACTGTCCCACCAGACTGGCATCTGTCAATATCAGATACTGCTAAGACCAGCAGTATGCAGGGTTAAAATTTGAAACATTGTTAATAATAACCTATGATTTTGGCATATTGAAAATAATATCATACACTGTGCAACAACTTGATCAGCAAACCGCAGCAATAAAAATATTGGCTGTAAATTACAGACTTTTTTTTTGAGTGCAAG
The DNA here is from genome assembly GCF_017639515.1 of Carcharodon carcharias. Lineage (NCBI taxonomy): Eukaryota > Metazoa > Chordata > Chondrichthyes > Lamniformes > Lamnidae > Carcharodon > Carcharodon carcharias. Next base: position 62,558,673 of record NC_054486.1, read on the forward strand.
CCAGAAAGAAACAGTGGTACATATATTGTGGGATATAAAGTTCATCTTACATTGATCACAAATACATTTTAGATCACTGTCTCTTTCTGTGTTATTTAAATACCCATCACTCATTGTCGCTACCTTTTATAATAGACTTACATTTTCATTCTCAGAGGTTTGGAAACATCTTTTATTACTCTCCTCTTGGACCATTTTGCTAGTGTGCAATTTAGCTTTAAAAACTTCTAAGATTCATTACCGCAACATCATACATTATCATTAGACATTAGTATCAGTTTCTTGAATGAATAATGTCGAAAAATATCTAATTTTCACAAATCTTTTGTTTCATAAGACGACGGATGTAGGAAGAGAAATATGTTATTTGCATTGCTCCTCACAGCAAATTTGACTCACCTTAAAACTCTGCATTCATCTTCTTCACATACTTGCTTTACTATATAATGCAAATTGTTTTCTAAACATAATGTGTAGAATGGAAATATTTTCGTAAACAAGAGAAATTGGGTATTCATTTATTAGGACAGGTACAGACTTGATACCGATTAGATATACTAAGTCATTTTACTTGTTATTGTTATTTTGTCATCTAATTGAATCAATAATCATATGATTTCATAATATAATTTACACTAAAAGTATTGCAAAATGATGGTGTCTGATCTAAATGCATGTGATTGAAGGAAGTTTCACCAGAGTACTCAAAAAGCCTAATATAGTCAGCAAATATTTTTTATTGCTTAGTCAAATAAACATTCTTTGTGATAAAAGCAAAATACTGTGGATGCTGGAAATCTAGAACAAAAACAAAAATACCTGGAAAACTTAACAGGTCTGACAGCATCTGCGGCGAGGGATACAGTTGACGTTTCAAGTGCACATGACCCTTCATCAGAACTAAGACATATAGAAATTAGATGAAATATAAGCTGGTAGAAGGGGGTGGGACAAGTAGAGCTCGATAGGGGGCCAGTGATAGGTGGAGGCCAAGAAACATTCTTCGTGATTTGCCACAACAACAGGATTTCATTCATTCATGGGATATGGGCACTGCTGGCAATGCCAGCATTTATTACCCACCCCTATATAACTGAGTGGCTTGGTAGGTCCTTTCAGAGGGAACTTAAGGCAACCAGATTGCTGTGGTTCTTGATTCACATAGGACTGGATTCACAGACTGTAAGAATGACTGATTTCCTTCCCTGGAAGGACTTCATGAACCAGATAGGTTTTTATGATTATCTGGTGGTTTCGTGGTCACCATTACTGATGCCAGTTCTTTAAAAATTGCAGGTTTACTTAATTAACTGAATTTAAGCGCCAACTGCCATGGTGGGATTTGAATTTACATCTTCAGGGCCTCTGGGTTAATAGTCAGTAACATAATAATGACCATAGCCCAGTGTGGAAAATGGCAAGAGAATTTGGTATGTTGGCCTTCCTCAAATTATGCAGGCCTAGAGTTAGTGAAGGTCACTGCCACTGTCATCTCCTGCAATACAGAAATGTCAGGCTCTAGGCACAGTAGTATAAATAGAATTGATGAAAGGGCATTATATAATTTCTCAACACACTCCTGCATGGCACCACCATGTTGTGGCTTTTGTACATTGCCCTCAATATGTTAAAAACAGATTTATTTTGTCGCTGCCACCTCCTGGATGTCCACTTTTCAATTTTTTACCTGATCTGACTGGATACTTGTTCTACAAGGAACATTTACTACCATAAATATATAAGTGAAATACAATTAAAATATCAACAAGAATGAGCAAGCCACTTTTAGACACAAGAATGATGTAATAGCTGTCCGTGGGATGAGATATTTCTATCAGCACACTTGTGCTGTGCAGTTTTTGTTCCTCATTAATGATAGCATGAGGGTCCAAGTCATGATTTCATACAAGTTTCCAAACCCTGGAACAAATGTGAGTCATAATCATGATATTGTATACATTTAGGATTTTGAAATGTGTTTTCATTATCAGATTAAATTTAGGTATTGGTTCAAAAGACTGTCCTAAAGGTAAAATAGCAAAAAATCTGTTGCTGCATATCACAGTAACACTATAGAGTATTTAAGACTTATCAGCATCATAGATTGGCTACAACACAGAAGGGGGCCATTTAGCTCGTCACATATATGCTGGCTCTCTGCATCAACAAATCTCGAGTTCCATTCTTCTGCTCTTTCCTCATAGCCCAGCCCAGCACTTTTTTCTCTTCAGGTATTTGTCCAATTCCTTTTCTGAAAACCACAATTGAATTTGCCACTACCGCACCCTCAAAAAGTGCATTCCAGATCCTAACCATTCACTGTGTTAAAAAAAAGTTTTTCTTCATATCATCATAGCTTCTTTTGCCAGTCACCTTAAATTGGTGTCCTCTGGTTCTCGATCTATCCACCAATGGGAACACTTTCTCTCCAACTACTCTGTAGAGACACTCATGATTTTGAACATCTCTATCGAATCTCTTCTCAACTTTCTATTCTCCAAGCAAACAACATCAGCTTCTCCAGCCTATCCACACAATTTAAGTCTCATATTCCTAGAACCATTCTTGCAAATCTTTTCTGCATCTTCTGTAAAGCCTTCATATCCTTCCTAAAGTGAGGTGGAACCATTATTTCATAAATGTTTATCTAACTTCCTTGCTTTTGAACACTCCACCTCCACGAATAAAGTCCAGGATCCCATATACCTTTTTAATTACTTTCTCATCTTGCCCTGCTACCTTCAATGATTTGTGCATACATACCCCAGGTCTCTCTGTTCTTGCACCCCTTTTAGAATTTTACTCTTCAGATTACATTTCCTCTCCTTGTTTTTCCTAAAACATATCACTTCACACTTCTCTGCATTAAATTTCATCTTCCATGTTTCTGACCGTTCCATCAACCATTCCATGTCCTCGAGCTTATCACTATCCTGCTCACAGTTCACAATGTTTCCAAGGGCAGAATCTTTGGGTTGGCAAGTGGGGGCGGGGCCTGCTCACTGACACGTAAAATGAGGCGTAGTGATTCAGACCCTGAGTTTGGCAGGCGCACTGGAGTCGGCTGCATGCCCGCTGTACTGTCAAAGGCAATTTAAATATCAATTGGAATAATTAACTGAGCTGCCCATCCAACCTTAAGGTTGGCGAGCAGGCGAAGAGCCGAGGCGGCCTTCGCATTTATCATGAAGCCTCATCCATGGGTGAGATGAGGTTTCATGAGGATTTTTTAAACTTTAATAAAATTTTTCCAAAAAATTCATAGATATGTCCCAACTCATGTGACACTGTCACATGAGGGGACGTCTTAAATTTTTTTTCCCTTTATTTACATTTTTACATATCAAACTGATCTCCCTGAGGCAGCTCTATGCCTCAGGGAGATTTCTGCACTCTTTTGCACACATGCACGAAAGAGTGCAGGCCCTGACTCAGCCTACTACACCCCCCGCCCGCACAGGGAATGTTCAGTGCTTCTGGTTGTGCATCAAACTGGGTGGACCTTAATTGGCCCACCCACATAAAATGACGGTGCTCAGCCAATCACGGGCAGCGATCGGCTGCGTGCCCACCCACGCCTGCTCCCGCACAACCTCCCCCCAATTGGGAGAAAATTCTCCCCTAAGTTTTGTGTCATCTGCAAATTTTGAAATTGTGCCCCGCACTAACAAATTTGTGCTGTTTTTCCTTAATTAAACTACACTTGAAGTGATTGTTGATAATCTAGGACAAAATTGTTTCTAAAAGCTTTTCAAGCACCAAGGCTAAACTGACTGGCCAGTAGTTGCTGGGTTTATCCATATACCCTTTTTTTGAACAAGGATACAATATTTGCAACTCTCCAGTCCTTTGGCACAAAATCCATCTCTAGGGAGGATTGAAGGATTATGACCTGTACCTCTGCAATTTCAACCATCGCTTCCCCCGGCATCCTATGATGCATCTCTTCTGGTCCTGCTGACATCAACTTTAAATATTCCCATCCTCAATGATTCTGGTGTCCAGCAAATCAGTGCAAAAGGCAAGGCTGAAGCGTTTGCAACCATATTCCGCCATAAGTGCTGAGTGGATGATCCATTTCAACCTCCTCCCAAGGTTCCCTACATCACAGATACCAATCTTCAGCCAATTTGATTCACTCCACGTGATATCAAGAAATGGCTGAAGACACTGAATGCTGTAAAGGTTATGGGCCCTGACAATATCCTGGCAATAGTATCACAGAATCATAGAATCTTAATGGCACAGAAGGAGGCCATTAGGCCCGTCATGTCTGCAGTGGCTCTCCAAATAATTGAAGGCTTGTGCTCCAGAACTTGCCACGCCCTGAGCCTAGCTGTTCCAGTACAGCTACAACATTGGCATCCATCTGACAATGATGAAAATTGCCCAAGTATGTCCTGTCCACAAAAAGCAGGACAAATCCAACCTGGCCAATTACCACCCCATCAGTTTATTCTCAATCATCAATGAAGTGATGGGAAATGTCATCAACAGTGCTTTCAAGCAGCACTTACTCAGCAATAGCCTGCTCACTGATGCTCAGTTTAGGATCCACCAGAGCCACTCAGCTCCTGACCTCATTAAACCCTTTGTCCAAACATGGACAAAAGAGCTGAACTCGAGGTGAGGGGAGAGTGACTGCCCTTGACATCAAGGCAGCATTTGACTGAGTGTGGCATCAAGGAGCCTTCGCAAAATGGGAGTCAATGAGAATCAGCAGGAAAACTCTCTATTGGTTGGAGTGATACCTATCACAAAAGAAGATGGTTGTTGTTGTTGCAGACCAATCATCTCATGATTCAAGGCGGCAGCTCACCACTGCCTTCTCAAGGGCAATTAAGGATGGGCAACAAACGCTGGCTTTGTCAGTGACACACAGATCCCTGTGAAAAAAGAAAAAGCCAGTCATTTTAATGCCTCCACTTCATCAATTGTTAAGCCATCTAATATCTCAACTACTTCCACTTTTACTATGACTTCTGCAGTATCTTCCTCTTGTTAAAGACTGATACAAAGTGCTCATTTAGTGCCTTAGCCTCCATGCATATGCCCCTTTCTGGTCCCTAATTGGCTTCTCCTACCACCTTTTTTATTATTTGTATGCCTATAAAAGGCTTTTGGACTTCCTTTTATGTCAGCTGCCAGTCTATTCTGATATTCCCTCTTTGCCTCTCAGTTTCTTTCTCACTTCCCCTCTTTATGAAATGGGAATTTACCTTAGTCCGGGTGGAAGTCGAGAACTCAATTTCCTGGCAGGCCCAAGAATTCTGAACATGCGCAGAGCGGGGCAGGGTGACAGGCTGCACACATGCTCCGCTTTTAGTTTGGATTTTTTTGTAAAACAGCTCAGCCGTCCAGGACATTGGGAGTGAGCCTGCAGAGCTTGAGAACAAGAATCATGAGACCCAAATTTTGGGCATCATAATGAGGGCAGCCTGAGAGGGGGGAACCCAGGGAGATGGGGAGATGTTCCAGAGAGAGAAAATCTCTAGGGAAGGAGCCACCAGAAGGAAGTGACCAACCAGGGAGTGAGAACACTGGGGAGAGGAGGAAGGAAAGATGCTATGTGCAGCAAAATTACTGCAGTTGGCAGGCTCCAAGTAGTGAGGGCTTAGGAGAAGCCCTGGAGAGCTGAAAAGGCAACGTAAGGTTGGTGACTCCGTGCTGCAGGCTATTAGGGCAAAAGTAATCCTTTGGGGCAAAGGTAATCCTTTGGGGCAGTGATGTTCAGCTTGACATGGCAAGAGTTGGAATTGTGTCCATGAATCATTGCTGGAGTGCAGCCTTGAGAAGCCAATGGAAGTAGTCACAGGAGAAGAGATTAAGTCATCAGGAGATGTGCAGTCATTGAGGCAGTCCAAGTCGGAGCGACATTTGGAAGGAATTCAGAGGCTAGATCTTCGAAAATGAAGACTAGAAATCCTTTGTGAGGGAGACAGAGATTTCACAAGATTGGATAATTCACAGTGAACACTGACATCCTGGTGGGTTGTGGGGAAATTCGTGGGATCTGTCTTGGTCGCCTCTGCCATTTATTGTACAGTGTAGCATGTTCGATCACAATTTGCCTGTTAATTCACATGTACCTCATATTGATTTTGAAATGTAGAGTATAAGATACATAATGTAAATTGTTTCACTTTTTTGTCTTTATATAATAAAGTTTATTTTGTTTGTTCAAAAAATGTGGAATCTTGTGGCTTTACTATCTTAGTAAGTATCTTTGTTCTCAAACTTTGTCTACTTTAAACAAAAGGTTATTAGTCCCTAACCAGATCGCACCAAAATTTGGGGGTCTGGTAGAGGAGCATAACACTCTGCACTTTCTATTTTCAGCCGATATGTTCTATGATTTGCATTATCAACCTAACATCTGTCATATCCCTCTTTTTCGGCTTCATCTTACTCTCCAAGATCACCCAGGAAGTCCTGGGTTTGTTTGCCTTACCTTTCCCCCTAATGGCAATGTACCTTGACTGTACCTGAACCATCTCCTCTTTAAAGGCAGCTTATAGTTCCCAAATCTACACTGGGCAGAAATAGGCAACTCAAGGGAAATACTATGCATCTTTGTACTTTAAATTAAATTCAAATCCGAAGCAAGAACATGACCCACTGAGACACGGCCGGCATAGGATAATAATTTTCATCAGGTTTGTCAGTCAAAATTTCCACCTTGCCACATCCAGTGCAGGGAAGGATGATAACTCAGTGTAAGCACAAACTGAAGAACTATGCTGCAGCTGAGAAACAAAATTCATCCATGCCAACAAGTCCCTTTGACAAACTCTTACAAGAATGACTAACAAGTAACACGCTTTTAAAGTTAAGCAGAAAGAAACAAAACTTAGTAACATTCTAAATAAAAGGCACAAAACAACCAGCCACTTAATGTAACCAATTTTGTAGATACTTTAGCAGTTTTTTTCAAAAAATATACTACAATCCAATAATATTAACAAATATTAGTTAAGCACAGCAGGAAACCCATAAAAAGATAACATAAATGGAAGGACTCCATGTAAACTTAGGGCATTTAACAATACAAAATTAAGTTATCCTACACAATAACAACTGAAAACTAGAATCAGGTGAATTGGCTTCTGTAAAATGAAAACAAGCTACAATGAAGGGTACATCCCTAATATGTTATACCTTTATTTTTACAGATCCAGACAGTCTTCCAGCATTTTCTATTTATATTTCTGATTTCCTTTATGAGCAGCTCTGCCTTCCTATTGTGTTACCTCAGCTTTTGAAAATGAACTAGAAAAATTGTACAAAACTTTCTTTCAGTTTAGCCATTCCTGCCTCCTCACCTCATTCCATGCTTGGGGATTGGTGCCCTTCAAGCTATAAAACCAACTGTCTCCCTAATGGAGTGAGATGCCTATGGTCCTTTGTGGGCTATGACTAATTAGCTTACTTGTCACCCTCTGAACAATTATCCTCCAAAAAAGATAGCACATATCAAATAGTCAAAAGGCTTAGTTCTTCAGTTGGTTTGTCAAAGACAGGTATGAAAGAAAGGCATGCATTTATAAAGCCATTCATGACCACCAGTAGAATTAAGAAATAAGAATGGTTACTTCTAACATAGGAAACAAATATTTAGGAAATACAGTTCAACGTTACCCTGGCATATTAATGCTTTGGGGAGCCTGGCTCAATGGTAATGCTCCCCATTGAGTCTGAGGTTGCAGATTGAGGCTTCCACTGCAGGATCTGAGTATATAATCTAGGATGGCATTTTCATGCGCTACACAGAAAGTGCTCCATTTTTGAAAATTTCATATTTCAAATGAAACATTAAACTGAATTTCCATCGGTCTGGTCACATGGATGCAAGAGATCCTGTGACACAATTCAAGGAGAGCAGAAGTTTTTTGGTACAAGAGCAAAATATTGCAGATGCTGAAAAACTGAAATAAAAACAGAAAATACTGGAAATACTCAGTAAGTCTGGCACCTTTCCTCAGAACTGGTCATCAACCTAAAACGTTAATTCTGTTTCTCTCTCTACAGATGCTGCCAGATCTGCTGAGTGCTTTCAGCATTTTCTATTTTTAATCCGAGTTTTCCGGTGATCAAGCCAGCATTCATCTTTGACCAGCACCACCAAAAATAGATTACTTGGTAATTTATTTCATTACTGTTTATAGGACTGCACTTCAAAAATATTTAATTGAATGTGAAGCACTTTTGAGACTTAGAGGCTATGAATGGTGCTATGTAAATACATCTTTCTTATGCTCTGCAACATACAAACTTCTTTGTAATCAAATTAAGTGAAACAAAGGCTAGTGAGTCTAAGTGCTGTTGAACTTTATTTCCCAAATATTCTCAACTGGTCCTTCCTTCAATGATTACACCTCATTTCTTAATACTACCATGCCCCTTTCTGACAACTCTCTTGGACCCAGTCTTTCAGTTACCTGACCCATGCTATCTTTTTAGAGGTCAAGATGGAAGGATATCTGAACAACAATGCTTGTGGCTATACTTGGATTGAATCTGCTGATTAGGTGAAAAGTACATCCTAAAGTACATCCCAGGGGAATCATCCAGCACATACATGATACTTAAACTAAAAATAGAACCAGCACCTTTATAATATTATAATTCTATTCTGCAGTTAGGAAATAAGTGTTACGATCCTGTTAGGGACCATAAATGTTTAAAAAAGAAATCCAAACATCCAGTAATTAACTGATAGAACTGATAAATTACACATTTTTAAACAAAAACAAACTTTATTGTATACAGATAGAAATTAAACAAAGCAAGCACCACTGACTTAACCCAAAGCTTATTAAAAACTTATGCTATTAACTCAATCCTACTTTTTACTTCATCCCAAGAGTTCCCTTATCTTAAGAAAAATTAAGGTTCATTCACTTTTCTTGGGACCAACCCAAAACGTATACCACAATCTTCCAGAATTTACTTTAATTCTCCTTTGCATTCCAGCTATTCCCCCAAAGGTAAAATTCCATGGGGTTCCTTCCGTTAGCTTTTTGGCTATGTGACCCTCCACCTTTCACTTTACCAAACTCATGACAGGTTGCCTCAGCTCCTTGCTCAGGTTGCTGGCTGATACATCTGTTTTCCCACAGCTTCCCAAGCTAATTCTGTTGACTGCTTTCTGCTACAAGACTTGGTAAAGATCACTGTAGATTTTTTCCACTAGCTGCAAGCAACAGCAAATCTTCCAGCTGCTTTTCCCTCATGAAATCCAAACTGACAGAACTCCAACTGCATTCCATGCAGTGAAAGATGAAATTAGCATTTTCTCTGCTTGAAATGCAGGTCTAACTGATTATCACCGTCTGTTGGCTCTCTTAATCTGCTGAGATGCAATTTTCACCAAAGCAAAGTTACAGCTGCCACATACAGATAGATTAAACAAAAGAACCTTCTAGCAAGGATCCACCCTGAATCATTATCTTCATGACAATCTAACACAAATGGTTGTTCTCAGGTAGAAATGCAAATTAACTACCTTTCAATTCCAAAGTTTTCCTTGATTCTGGGAAACCATATGGATAATTTCTATCTCTAATGGAGATTTATGACCATTTTTCTCAGAATTGCTAGCTTTTAGCTTCTTTTACAGGAGATAACAGTAGATTCTGGCTCTACCAAGGGGTCCAGAAATTGGTCATTCATTGTTCAAATGTTTACACCGCTCCCTCTGACCTTATAAGATAAACTTTTACCTGTAATTCAGTCTCAGCCTGTTTGAATTAAATTCACTTCAGGATTATTATCAGTTTCGCAATCAGAATTTTCTGTTTATCTTACATTTAACACTTTAACCTCCTAAAACTAAAACTTATATTCTAAAACATATGATTTATGAACCAGATATTAACAAAAGACTGTTGTTAATTAAAAAATCAATCAGCTGAAATATAGCAGAATATTAATTGCATTTTGAAATAAATTGATTTCCCAAATTTTCTACTAGCTTGCCCAAGTGCAGGTCCAACAACATGCAAGGAGCTCAGCACCCCATCCACCATCTGAAGCATTCACTCCTTCCGCCACCAATGCAGAGTGGTGACAGTGCATTCCATTTACAAGATGAACTGCAGCAACTCGCCAAATCTCCTTTGACAGTACCTTCCAAACCCATGGCCTCTACCACTCAGAATGGGAGCAGATGCATGGGAACACCACCACCTGCAATTTCCCCTCCAAGTCTCACACCATCCTGACTTGGATCTATATCATCATTCCTTCACTGTCGTGGATCAAAAGCCTAGAACTCCCTTTCTAATAGCACTGTAGTGTACCTACACTACATAGACTGCAAGAAGGTGGCTCCCCATCACCTTCTCCAGGGCTATTAGGTATGGGCAAAAAAAATGCTGGCTTTGCCAGTAAAGCTCACACCCAATGAAGAATGAATTTTTAAAAAAATCTTGATTTTGAATATTGCTGAAAAGAGAGACATGTTGCCAAAGCTTTAAGTCTTGCGTTTATCAGGACAAATGCAAGAATGTCAAATTTCAAATTATCGCAACAATTTATACTGCAGGAGAAAAGGGTGCTGATTTGTTGGCAAATTGACTCTGATTGGCTGAGGCATTGCCATGGAGAAATTAACAAGGAAATAAAGGCTCCCCAAGCTCCCAGGTAATTCAAAAAATGTGCAAAACTTGAACAAATTTCTTTTGTTTGCAGAGGCCAGGTCCCTATGAATGTATGCTGCATCTAGCAAGCATAAGTGAACCACATTATTAGCTCAACTGATTATCTTAAATTGGTTATTAGTGTGGCTATTAATGCACTCACTATTGTTCAGCAAGCCCAATCACCGAATCACATCCAACAGTAGATGTTTTGTTTCGGGTTTTGCAAACACGGACTAGTTGAGTATAGTCTGTATTCTGTCTAATACAAACAGCCAAAGGAACATGCTGTTTGATTCAATCAGTCAATCATTGGGACCTATGAACCTGGCATCATACCAGCACTGAAATTCATTCTCAGCTGATCAATTGTGTGATAGGTAGAACATCTTTTTGGGTTGATGGCAGCATTCCGTTAGTGCAAAATAACACTCATGTAACCACTGAATTTTGTTCAAATTTAAAAGAACACTCACTTAACCTATCTATATCTCTTTTCAGCCTCTTTGTGTCCTCTTCACAGCTTACATTTCCACCTAGCTTTGTATCATCAGCAAACTTTGATGCATTACTCTCTGTCTCTTAGTTCAAGTTATTAGTGTAGATTTAATTGGTTGAGACTCTAGCACTTATTCTTATGACACTCCAGTAGTCACGCCCTGCTAACTTAAAAATGTCCCATTTATCTCTACTCTCTGCTTCTTGTCTGTCAACCAATCCTCTATCCATGCTAATATATCACCCAAACTCCATGAGCCTTTATCTTGTGTGTTAACCTTTTGTGTGGCACTTTATCAATTGTCATTTGGAATTTCAATATACTACGCCTGGTTCCCCCTTATCTACCCTCAAAAACTCTAATAGATTTGTCAAACAGGATTTCCCTTTCATAAAACCATATTGACTTTGTCGATTCATGCAATGCTTTTCTAAGTATATTGTTAAAACTTCCTTAATAATATATTCCAGCACTTCCTGAAAACTGATGTCAAGCTTACTGGCCTGAAGTTCCCCATTTTCTCTCGCTCTCCTTTCTTGAATAGAAGTTTTACAATTGCTAACTTCCAATCTGCTGGGACTGTTCTAGAATCTAGGGAATTTTGGAAAATCATAGTCAGCTTAACCACTATCTCTGCAGCCACCTCTTTTAAAACCCTAGAATGTAAAACATCAAGCCCTGGGGATTTGTTGGATTTTAGTCCCTCGAGTTTCTCTGATACTTTTCCTTTGCTGAAATTAATTAGCTTAACTTCCTCATGCTTATTAGCCCCAAGGTTACCCTCTGTTTTTAGTATATAACTTGCACTTTCTACTGTGAAGTCATACATAAAATATTTGTACAATATCTCTGCCATTCCCTCATTCCCTGTGATAATTTCTCCTGTCTCTGCTTCTAAGGGACCAATGTTTACTTCAGCTACTCTTCTCCTTTTTACATATCCGTAAAAGCTCTTCCAATCTGTTTTTATATTCCTGGCGATTTTGCCCTCATACTTAGTTTACTTTTTTAAAAACTTTTTGGTAGGTCTTTCCAAATATGGTAAAGTGGAGTGCTATGTAGTTGGACAATGTACCAAGAGAATGTAGTTAGTTGACCATGTGACTGCATTGACCAATTGCTACACAGCGCAGGCTTCTTGGGTAACTAAGTCTAGGGCTGGAGGTGATTGAAGAAGCACACACGGTGTTAGTGCTCTGTTCCTGGTTCCAATAAACTGTCAGTGTTTGTTCAGTTAATCGGTCTCTCTCTACCTCTATTGTTTCAAGCACCAGCCAATGCGTTAATATCAAGGGCGCAGCTAGCATTGACCGGACAAAGTGAACTTGATAAACAAAAACATAAAACTGGCGACAAGGATAAACCGGATCCATTGACAGCAATCAAGAAAGCCGCGGTAAGCCAGCTACTTTACTTCGCCACTTCCTTGAAAGCTGTTTAAAAGCTCAGTCTCCCTAGTCATCGAGTATGCAGCAGTTTGGACATCTCGAATCTTGGACCCCGTTTCTGATGACTGGTCTCATTATGTCAAACGCCTAGCATTCTTCTTTATTGCTAACAACATCGCGGGAGAGGAGAAGAAGAGGACAATTCTTTTGTCCACATGCGGGGAGCAAAACATATGGGCTGATCCGCAGCCTCACTTCACCCAACAGCCCTGAGACGAAGACTTTCTGTGAGTTAGTAATGATCACTATTTCCCAGTGGATCTTTTATTATGACATTATTAATTAACCCTGACCCAGTCCACAATACTAGATCTAAAATAGCTGTATCCCTCATTGGTTGCACAACATATTACTCCAGGAAACTGTCACAATAGCATTCTACAAACCCATCTTCCAGATCACCTTTACCAATTCGATTTTTAGTGCCAAGGTCTTTTCTTGCTAATATTCTTATGTCATGCTTTATTATGAGGGCTATCCCTCCACTTTTTCCTTTCTGCCCACCTTTTTGAAACATTGTATATCCTTGAATATTTATTTCCCAACCTTGGTCACCTTGTAACCATGTTTCTGGAATGGCAATTAGATCTGAACCATTTATCTCTATTTATGCCATTAGTTTATCTATCTTATTGAGGATGCTTTGTGCATTCTGATAAAGTGACTTCAATTCTTTTTTTACTACTATTCCCTGCATGGACCTTCATCTCTGATGCAATGATCACCATTCAACTTTCTGTTCCTTCCTGTCCTACTCAGCTTGTCTTTACCCACATACTTTCCTTTTGCCTTTATCTTGGGATTTTTAAATCTTCCTTCACCCAAACCTTTCTGTCCCCTCTGTTAGTTTAGATACAATTTTTCTTACTCTAACCATATTTACTGGTGCACTCTTACCTTTGTATGCTTTGTCCCTTCCTGTCACATTTGCATCGCGACCCTGCACTATTGCTTGGTTCTTTCTCTTTAATTTTCCAAATCTCCCTTTACATGAACTCTCCTCCCCACTTTTTAATTTATAGCCCTGTCTACATCCCTAGTTATACGATTTGCCAGGACACTGGTCCCAGTGCGGTTCAGGTGAAGAAGATCCTAAGGATAAGGCTCCCTCTTTCCCCGGTAATGGTACCAGTGCCTCATGAATCAAAACGTATTTCTCCAACACCAATCTTTGACCCTTGCACTCAACTCTGATCCTATTTACCTTATGCCAATTTGCTTATGGCTCAGGTTGTAATCCAGAGATTATTAACTTTGTGGTTCTGCTTTATAATTTCATCCCTAGCTTCTCATACTTTGTTAGCAGAACCTCTTTTAGTTCTACCATATGCATCACGAAACTGGATCCTTCCCCTCCCACTCCGTTCCTCTTCAGCATGGAGGAGATGTCCTTAACCCTAGAAGGCAACATAGCCTTCAGGACTCATGGTTGCAGCTACAGAGAAATGTATCTCTCTATTTTTCCATCTGTATTGCCGCCTATCACAACTACATTCTTTTTACTGCCCCTATTTGACTAGCTCCCTGCACAACAGTGCCATGGTCAGTTTGCTCATCCACCCTACGGTACCTGTTCTCAACCGCACAAGCTGCAAGAACTTTGAACCTGTTGGGCTCTTGCAGGGACTAAGCTCCTCCATTGCTCTCTCCTGGGTCCCCATATCTGCCTCACTTGTAGTCACAACCTCCTGTCCCCTGACCACAGACCAAATCATAAATACCTAGCTAAAGGGTGTTACTGCCTCCTTAAACCTTCCCCCTTTCCTGATGTATCACAGCGTCCAAAGCTCAGACTCCAGCTCATCAACTCTGAGCCAAATTCCTCGAGCTGCAGACCAAAGTCACCAAATAGTGAAAAATAGAGGAGTAACTCTAAAGAGGCTGACAGAAGTAACAATTCTGTAATACTGGGAGATGTCCTATCCAGAAGTATCCAAGTACTTCTAACATAAACAATGGATCATAGAATTATAAAACAGTTATAGCATAAACAAAGGCCATGCAGCCTATCAAGTCCATTGTGGGCAAAGTACAGAGAATTTATATTCAAGATTATTTTCTAAGCCACTATGTTATCAGACTACCTAGGAAAGCTCCAGTGTTAGATCCAGCTTTAGGTAATTACATGGGACAATTAAACAGACTGAAGAAAAGACAAAATTTATGGAAAGGTCATTATAAAATGGTTAGATTTATGGTTAGAATGGAGAAGCTACATAAGCAAGCATTTTCTGTTTTTATTTTCATAAAATTGTTCAATTTAAGTATTTCCAAAACTATCAAGAATACTCAACATTGAAGCAGGTGCTGTCTTAAATTCTCAAAAACACAAAAGAAGATCATTTTGGAAGTAAATTAAACTAATTACATGGATATTTAATTTCTAGGGAAATGGTGATACAAACTCAAACTAACCGATCGTGAAATGATGATGCAACTCTAACTACTGAAGAGGAAGGCAAAAGCTTTGAGCAAAAGTAGAAAAATTATTTTCATTCAAGTGGCACAGAGGAAGTAATTTCCTTTGAATATTACACCAGAGATACAAGCAGCGATAGACTGGGTCCAATAGTTCAAGACAAACCTTATAATATAAAAACATAATTGACTAGCTCAAAGTTTCTTTTGAGTTATCGTTAAAGATCCAAAGTTCACAGTCACGTGGACCAAAAATCAACATGAATTCATTAAACTGTCTAATACTTGTATTATGCTCGGTTGGTATGCAGAGTAAGGAAAGAAATAGAAGTTTTAAGATGGACAATACAACTTATGACAATATGGCATGCAATTTATTTTGTATCCATTGAGTCAAAGCTCCTTAAAAAAGGCACAACAAGCCTGTCAATTTTTACCAGGCTCTTTTGCTACACTTAAATCACAGCTAGATTTAGCCACTCCTTTGAAAAATTCTTATCTAAAGACCAGTTCCTAAGGAAGTTTCTCCTGGAACTAACCTACTTGAGTCATACATCCTGGCACAAGATTTACACCATTTATAAGAAGGTCTGTTGTCCATATTTGCACAGTTGAAGGACTGCATAAAATACAATGAAAACAATTGGGAGATAATACACTTAAAGCTGAGATTCAAACAGATGTCTAGCTGCACATTGGATCCATTAGTAACATCTAGACATTTACCTCAAAAGAATTGAATCTAAGTTTGCTTGCTATCTCTCTGAACTCAGCAAGTGTTTTCTGATCGAAAGAACGGAAGCACCCCCTGTAACTCAGAAGAAGCCAAGGTGCTAAAATAGAATGAAGGAACATCATGTGGTTCTTACACAGAAAATGTTTTAAAGAAAGCATTTCAGTATTGTTGTAGTACTTTACCTGGCATATATGATACTGCTTTAATTTTTCTCCTTTACTTCATGTGCCTAATTGGTGTCAGGTAACTTGCTGTTAGATCTCCACCAATAAGGCTGCTAAGTGCATAGAATTATAGAATGGTTACAGCGCAAAAGGAGGCCATTCAGCCTATCATGCTCATGATGGGTCTTTGCAAGAACAACTCACCTTGTCCCACACTCCCACTTTTCCCTGTGGCCCTGCAACTTTTTTCTCTTCAGATAATTGTCCAATTCTCTTTTGAAAGCCACAATGGAATCTGCCTCCACCACAGTCTCAGGCGGCGCATTCCAAATTCTTATCACTCGCTGTGTAATTAAGTTTTTCTCATGTCGTCGGTGCTTCTTTGCCAATCACCTCAAATCAGAGTCCTCTGGTCCTCCCTCCTTCCACTGCCAATGGGAACAGTTTCTCTCTTGCTATTTGTCTAGATCTCTCAAGATTATGAATACTTCTTTCAAATCGCCTTTAAATCTTCTCTCCTTCAAGGAGAACACCCCCAGCTTATCCAATGTGCTCATGTACTGGTAACTGAAGTTCCTCGTCCTCAAGAACCCTTTCCAGCATCCTTCCAATGCCTTCACATCTTTCGTAAAGTTTGGTGCCCAGAAATTGACACAACACTGTAGTTGAGGCCAAATCAGTGTTTTATACAGATTTAACATAACTTCCTTGCATTTGTACTCTTTGCCCTAATTGATAAAGCCCAAGATGCCGTGTGCTTTATTAACTGCTCTCTCAACCTGCTCTGCCACTTTCAATGATATGTGCACATAAGCCTCCAGGTCCCTCTGCTCCTGCAACCACATTTAGATTTGTATCTTTTATTTCACATATTGCCTCTCCTCATTGTTCCTACCAAAATGAATCACTTCACACTTCTTTGCATTAAATATATCTGCCACTTGCCCAACTCTTCCACCAGCCTGTCTACGTCTTTTTTAAGTTTATCACTATCCTCCTCGCGGTTCTTAATAATTCCAGGTTTCTTGTCATTTGAAATTGTGTCCTCCACACCCAAGTGTAGGCCATTAATATATATCAGGAAAAGCCGTGGTCCGAACACAAATCTTGTAGAACCCCACTGTATAACTTCATCCAGTCTGAAAAGCAACTGTTCACCACTACTATGTTCCCTGTCACTCAGACAATTTTGTGTCCATGCTACTACCATCCCTTTTATTCTATGGGCTCTAACTTTGTTGTCCAGCATGTTATGTGTCGCTTTATCAAATGTCCTTTTGAAGTCCATGTACACCACATCAACTGCATTAGCT
Source organism: Carcharodon carcharias (assembly GCF_017639515.1). Classification (NCBI taxonomy): domain Eukaryota; kingdom Metazoa; phylum Chordata; class Chondrichthyes; order Lamniformes; family Lamnidae; genus Carcharodon; species Carcharodon carcharias. The sequence goes on from NC_054486.1 coordinate 62,575,891, forward strand.
TCATCAACCTCATCCAAACGTGCAACATCAGTTTTCATGTGTACACTTACAACACCAAGCTCTGCCTCACCACCACCTCCATCACCTCCTCCACTGTTGCTAAATTAATCGACAGCTTATCTGAGCAGAAATTTCCTCCAATTAAATATTGAGAAGACTAATATCACTGTTTTCAGTTCCTGCACCAAACCCTAGTTACCAACTTCATCCCTCTCCCTGATAGCAGCCTGAAACAAAGAGTATTTGCAATATTGGTGTTGTATTTGATTCTGAGATGAGCTACTGACCACATGTCCACTTCATAAGCAAAACTGCCTGCTTCCATCACAGTAACTGCCTGGTTCTGCCCTTATCTTAGCTTATCTACTGCTGAAACACTCATCCTTGTTTTTGTTACCTCTATACTAGACTGCTCCAGTGCTCACCTAGCCATCCTCCTATCATCTACCCTCCAAAAACTTAATCTCATCCAAAACTAGGCTGCCTGGATCCTAACTAGCACAGAATCCTGTTTACCTTTCACTCCTGGACGTGCTGACTGGCATTAGCTCCCAGTGCAGCAACACATCAATTTTAAAATTCTCATCCTGTTTTTAAATCCTTGCATGGCCTTTTCCCCCCTATCTCTGTAACCTCCATTGGCCCGAGAACGTTCCAAGGTCTCTGCACTCCTTCAATTCTGACCTCTTATGCATTTCTCATTTTAATCACTGCACCACTGGCAGCCGTGCTTTCAGCTGTCTAGGCCCTAAGCTCTGGAATTCCCATTTAAACTTCACAGCTTCTCCTTCTTTACAATAACAACAACAACTACTCCTTCAAACCTCCCTCTCTGAACAAGCCTTTGATCATCTGTCCCAAGACCTCCTGTGTGGCTCAGTGTCAGTTTTTCTGACAACATTTTGGGACATTTTACTGCATTAACTACAAGTTGTTCTTGAGTCAAAATATTTAATAAGAATATATATTTTAAAAATCACACTTGTGAATTTTGGCAACTGCTTGCATTGCTCTTTATTGATATTCAACCAATTCCAATGCCCATGCCTAAAAAAGCAAACACCCATATGTAAAATAAAATCAAACTCTCATTCATAAAAATTGGCTGACTGCCTGCCCGCCCCTTCCTTAGCATTTTAGCTGTTTGGTGCTCTTCTTTCACCCTAATCTGTTTTGCTCTACACTTTCTGGCTAAAGAAATAAAAAACATGTGACAAATATCAGGCAGAACATTGGGAAATTAATCTCAGACTTCATAAGATAATTAAATAAGCTCCAGGAGAAAGTAATGCGTAACTAAACAAACTTTACTAACCTACACACCTCCGATAAACCCAATGTCTTTCTTCTTAAGGACTTTCTCAAAAAACGGTAAAACACTCATATGCTCCAGTTCCACACATAACCTATTCCAGCAGACAAACAATCTAAGAGAAATAGACTCTTTGCTTATGTGTCATTCAATCCCATCACTATCCATGTACAAAGATCTTGTCAACTCACATTTATTCAATCTAAATACATATTAAAAAAAGGCTAGCATATACATCACACATTGAAGTAACACACATAACAAATGCATATTATACTTCCACCTTGTAGACTCAATAATCACATTCAGAAAGTCACGATTGAACAGTCTTTTTAAAAAAGGTAGTTGTTTTCTGATTAACTTGGGGTGTCTGCAACGGGAGGGGTTAAGCTGGTGCCAATTTAAGAGCATCAAGAAGCCAGCACCCCTCTCCTCCTCAGGAAGCAGAATAGTATTGCTGTCAAAACAAACTTCTGTCAGCAATTTAATTAACCTCTAATTGATCACAGAATGTGCCTATTTGGACTCCAAATGCAATTGTTGAGAAGTAACATGCTGATTCAGTATTAATTTATAATTTCAAAGAGGCAGGTAAGATTAAATTCCTCTCCATTTGCATGGAATTTAATTTGGTTGCTTGGTAAAGTATTTGACCCACTTTTATTTTTCCATGTTAAGGAGAACTCACAACTTCATTTGGCTAATTGTTTTTTCTTGTCAATATAGGGTACAGGTACATAATTTTTTTTAAAAGTTATTTGCATTAGACATGTATTGCAATGTGCTCTTCTCCTTGCCAAAAATATTGAATTATTCACTCTGAAAATTCAATTTTCCTTGCCATTTTGCATCCAGAATGAAACTCCATTTTTGTGTTTTTTTGAACTTTGCCAGAGATTGCAGCTCCTATTCCTCTACCTGAGGGAGTCACTGCTCAATTTTTGTCTACATTTTCCCCCACATCTATTGATTTCTAATCACCCATTGCATAAAGCAAACAGACTAGAGGACCTGCTGGTGGGTTTAAGAAGGAATATGAATAGAAAGGGGGGCCCCTAACTCTTGCACACATTCGGTTAGCTAGTTTATATCAGTGACTGCGAAGTACAACGACACAACGCCCAATGATCTGACTTTCTGCCATACTACATTTTGAAATTATCATTTAAGTGATAGTCATTTAAATACCAGGCACACAAGTGTAATTTGAACAGACCGTCCTTGTCCAGAAGAACTGGATAATGTCCCTCACATTATTGGACTGAACTTGGCCAAACCAGTACTTGTAATTATGTAATCAATCCTTAGCATCGGAAAAATATATTTCGACCCACACCAAAGCCATAGGAAACGAGATGAGACCTCGAAGGTTAAAGAAAGACATGGACCGCATGTTATTACAAGAAAGAAAATGAATGGTGCCCAGATTTGATTATAACGATGTTTAATTGCCAATTACTAGTTTGTAAAGGAAGAAATGTCACATTTCAGCTTTGATTGTGTTGTATTCAATGGATACTTATTAACTTTGAAATTGATTTGATGTAAACAATATAAATGCCAAGTCGTTGTGACTCAAAAGTTAACCTTTATGGACTAATATAACATATGAAATACAAATTTCTGTAAACTGCAATTTACATGTTTTACGTGCAGCCAAGGGCCACGTGGGGATTGGGATGAACAGCTCTCGGGAATGAGGAGTTCAGCAGCGAACTAAAATAGAAACATTGTTTCTTACCTACCGTACTGAAATATTAGTAACTTCTTTCAACGTCATTATGGAATCATCCTTAGAAAGTTATTTTGACCAGTCTATTGAAAACGTAAGTGCATTTTTTTTCTTTAGTAATAAGAATGGCTGTAAGAAAGGGTGTCGAGAGAGGAAGGAATTTCAGTGAGTTAATTGTTACCGTTCTGAAACTTTTCTTGACGGTATAACATTAGTGAAACTGCAGTGTTGCTTTTCAAAGCCAATCATTAGATTGAATAAAATAGTTGCATTTTGTTCAAAGGCGGAGGGATTAAAATAAGATATTTATCTTAGTATTTTTTTGGTTAGTGAAGGGGTTTGAGTACTTTACCATATGTAAAATGGGATCCATTTTTAAATTTAGGCCATGACCTTGCTACATACATTTTTAAAAGACACATTAAACTATACAGTTCAATCGTATGAGCATTGGCAAAAAAAAATCTAGTCATGTATTCCTGCTTAATTCTGCCTTATTTGTTTGTGTACAAAGGCAGTAACTGCAATTACGACTCAAGGTGGCAACTGTAGCAAGCTCCTGGATCAAATGCAGCAATATAACATGAGAAGAATTTTGCGGCATCACATAATTCGCTACTAATTCAATCATATTTCCAAGTTCCTGGAATGCTTATTTTTCCCATTTTGCTGTTAATTACTTTTTAAAATGCATTGAGCACACTAAGTCCAAACTGGAACACAAACAGAAAACGCTGGAAATGCCCAATAGGCCAGGCAACATTTATGGAGAGAGAAACAGAGTTAATATTTCAGGTTTGTGACTATTCATCAGAACTGAGGAAAGATAGAAATTTAATAGGTTTTCAGCAAGTGGGGAGGGGGGAAGGTGTGGGGGAGGAAGAACAAAAGGGAAGGTCTGTGATGGGGTGGAGGACAGGAAAAATTGAATAACAGAAAGTTTCATGGTGCAATAGCTAAAGGGAGTGGTAACGTGTAAGGAGTGTCTAATAATAGTGTCTAGGTGAGGTGTAAATGGCTGGATAGCCGCTGTCTGAATGCAAACTCAAGGAATTAAGAGGAAATAAACCAAACCAAAAAGACATGAAACAGAATGGAGGCAGAAGTTATGATACAAAATTATTGAACTGAGTGTTGAGTCCAATAGCCTGTAGATTGTTGAGTCAAAAGGTGAGGTGCAGTTCCTCAAGCTTTTGTTGAGCTTCATTGGAACACTGTAATAAGCTAAGAACAGAAAGATCAGAGTGGTGGCAAAATGACATACAAAAGGAAACTCCAAATCATAGTTGTGGACTGAATGGAGGTGTTCAGCAAAGCGGTCACCCAGTCTGTATCTGCTCTCCCCAATGTAGAGGAGACCACACCCATGAGCAGTGACTACATTAAATGAAGTACAAACACAAATCAGTGTTTCACTTGGAAGGAGTGTTTGGGGCCTTGGATGGTGAGAAGGGAGGAGGTAAAAGGGTAGGTGTTGCATCTCCTGTGCTTGCGTGGATCAATCTCATAGGAAAGGGAGGAGGTGTTGGGGTGGCTGAGGAGTGGACTAAGCTGCCACAGAGGGAATGGTCCATTCAGAATGTTGAAAGGGGACAGCAGATGTTTGATGGCATCATACTGAAGGTTGCAGATGGTCTGTGAGGTGTAAGGTGAGGACAGGAGGAATCCTATCATGGTTCTGGGATGAGTGAAAGATTTTTTGAAGTAAATTAGACATGGTGGAGGGCCCTTTGACCATGTTGAGTGGGGATGAGGTGGTGAGAGAGAAATCCTCAGTTGAGGACAAAGGAAGACATCTGGGATACGCTAGTATAGAAGGTTGCATTATTTGAACATGTGACTGAGAAAACAGGAGAATGGAATACAGTCCTCAAAGGAAGTTGGGTGTGAGCAAGTGTAGTCCAGGTAGTTGTGGGTGTCCATGGGCTTGTAATTAATATTAGTAGAAAGCCTATTCCCAGAAATGGAGACTGAGAAGCCAAGGAAGGGAAGAGTTAGAGATGAACCAGGTGAAGTTGAGAAAAGAATGGAAATTGGAAGTGCGAAGTCAATGAAATTTCCCAGTTCAAGGCTGGATTGCTGTTGTGCTCAAAATAGCTTATAAGGTGGTCCTTTGCAATAGCTGTACCTCCCTAGTTGGTAGGGGAGTGGGAGGAGGGTGGTGCTGGGAGCATTAGGCTGGATACTTAGATCTGCTCATGATTGACTTGATTGATAGATTTTAATGCAGGTGAAATCCTACATAATGTAATGAAATCACAGGCTGTCTTCAACTGGAACAAACTGTTTTTTGTCAGGAAGGATTCATTTCTTTTAAAAGTTTTTACTCAATTCAGTGCCTAATGGGAAACTGCCAACAGGTTTTAAATGTTTTAATGCAAAAGGATATTTTTATCTGGAAGATTATTTCCCATGTCGATCATATCTTTTAATGAGATTATTCTAGCGTTAGGAAGTAATGCTTCAGCCAGAAGTAGACATGAAGATATCTGGTATGGCGGTGATAGTATGTGCTGGGGTCCTTCAAGACTGGACAGTCTGAGTGTCCCTCAAGTTCAGTGTGTTTCAAAGAGTAAACATCACTCAGTACTGGAACTCATGAAGACTTTGTGCCCACTGACTACAGAAAGGTTTACCAGTAATTGTATTGAAAGACCAGCTGAGTGATTAATAAAACAAACTCAGATTACTCTTATTATACTCAACATACCTGTCAAGCCCATTCTTTGATATTATAAACTTACAACGAAGAACTTTTTTTCATCCACTGAAATAATTAGAACTTGCAACATAGAAAGTGTTTTCTCTCCATTATAAGAAGACAGTTTTAATCACATTTACTCACTGTTCCTACATTGCTTCTATTCATTATTCATCCAACTTAATCTTGAAGATTGACATTGAAGTGCAGTAGCGAGTGGGGATAAGGGACATTTTACCCACTGGCTGCAGCGTCAAGTTATCGTGCCATATTGTCCCAGTCCTGTCTCATTAATCATGCATTGCTGGGAAACACACCGTTTTGCTGGCGAGCAGCCTCTGGTTCACCCACCTCGCTGCTTCCTCACGGTAGCCACCATATTTAAAGTGCAGCTGTGCACGCAGCTCTGTGCTTCCAGCACAGGACTGCTGCACAGAAGACATGGTCCCAAAAAGCAAGATGACTACAGCTCCCTGATTCAGTGACGCATCGCTGGAATGACCTTTGGACACCATTGGAGCCCGCCATGATGTCTTCTACCCCTGCTGTGGCCGCAGGAGGCCCATCAGTCTTGCCACTCCAGCTTGGGAGGTAGTGGTAGTGGTGGTCAGTGGCAACACTGCACAGAACAGGTTGGCCATCCAATGCAGGTGGAGAATGAATGATTTCATCCATGCCGCCAGGGTAAGGCAACCATCTCATCATTCTAAACTCACACTCTCAAGCCCATCACACATCCACTGGCATCTCATTCACTGCCAGCTCAAGGGACATCACCACCCATTCTCTCACATACCCTCACATCCCCATCTGGCCTAATTGTCCTCTGAAGATAGCCTCTTCACCCTCTTGAGGCCAGTTGCACAGATCAACATGTGTCCCCACACACATTCTGGGAAACTCCCCTTCCCCAGTAATGCCCTAGTTCTGCAGCCTCTTCCCTTGCCTGAGGCCACTCCTCCCCTTTCCGCAGGAAAAGCCATAGCCCTGCAGCCATTGAAAAGCCACACTTGCCTTACAGCTCATCTCATAAGTAGAGACCTGCCCGTGAGCCCCACTAAAAGTGATGTGGAGCTGCCTGCGAATCCTGGCGCTGATGACTCCAAGTACTGTCTGAAGCAAAATAGGCAAACAAACCTCCGTTCCAAGTGAAGTGCAGCTTGCCAGGTGCACATCACTTATGTCCAGTTGTGAAACACGTTGGCGTGCAATGTGCCCGAATGATCCAGCGTGGGGGGGATGATTCTGGCGAGCAGGCTTATAATGCGCAGATGTATCACAATGAAGTTTCTGGTGGTGGGAAAGGCGAAGCGGACGATCACGACTTCACAACTTCACGACTTCATGGAACCAATCTTTTTTTGGCCTCCCCGCCATATTTTCTGCTCACATCTGCCATGATATCCAATGCCAACGGGCACAGAAAATTCTTGTTTCTGTTCCATTGTTTCTGTTCCAATCTCAAACCCTGAAAGTGAATTCCACAGCGACACCTTTTTGTTTCAAGTTACTACTGCTTTCTGTTCTAAGTCGCTTATGTTTATTTAAAAAAAACTATGGTCCCTTGTGTTTGCTGATCAAAAACAGTCTACTTTTTATCTACCCTGCCCCATCTTTTCACAAATTAAACACTTTCATCATGTTGTGTTGCTCTTATGAGACAAGATGCATCTTTGAATTTTTTTTTTGTCTTATGATCAGTATTTGTCTTCACACTGACATGGTTCAGGAAATCTGGAAAATTGAAGCTGACAATCTTTGGGATGCCATGTCTATTTTGGAACAGGTATCTCAGCACCAAAATTTTGAAACCATTTCACTTGATAATCTTGATAATCCTCGGTTACCACTTGACCAGCCTACTGGAGTGTCACATTCCGCAGGTATCTGGGCACAGTCATGGATTCTTTGATGGATCCATACCCTCCATCCAAATGCTGTTATCTTCTTCACTGAGCCCTGCCTTTTTCACAGTCAAAGTGCATCCTATGTTTCTTTCATGGGATGTAAGCATTGCTGGCAATGCCCAGTTTTTTTTATACCCATCCATAATTGCCCTTGGAAATTATCGAACTGCTGCAGTCCATCTTCAAGCTGGGGCCGATTTTTCATTTTAGGGATGGCAAATGGAAGCTGGGACTTTTCTCGGAACTCAAATCCACTCATGGGGGAAATAGTCACTGAGCAGGGATTTTCACGGAGGTGCCCCTTAATTAGCATGGAGGTTGACTTTCGAACTAAGGGCGGCAGGCGAGCACTGTAAGCTGGAGGGCGAATCAGAAACCCTCAAGCTTGAGCAGGGCAGCAGGTAAAGGGTAAGTAACTGACAGGTGCTTCAACTCACCAAAATGCAGCCAGGCCACCACTGTGGAAGGCTGGGATGGGTAGGGTGGGAGCCATTCATTCAGGTAGCCTTTGGCTACACCTACACAGGCAGGCAGGGAGGGCCAAAAGGCCTTATGGCTAGCACCCCAGCCTGCCAGTGGATGTCCACTGCCAGGCAGTTAAACTGCCCACTCCCACCCCAATCACACTGGGAAATTGGAGGCTGACTGCAAAACCCTACTTGGCCTCTTTTAAACGTTCTTAATGAGACTAATTGGCTGCCCACCTCATAGGGGTGGATTGTCCTGCCAGGCCTCTTTTTTTTCCATTCATGGTACATGGGCTTCACTGGCTGGGCCAGCATTTACTGCCCATCCCTAGTTGCTATTCAGAAGGTGGTGGTGAGCTGCCTCCTTAAACCACTGAAGTTCTTGTGGTGTAGGTATACCCACAGTGCTGTTAGGGAGGGAGTTCCAGAATTTTGACCCAGTGACAGTGAAGGACAAGTCAGAAGGCTATGTGACTTGGAAGGGAACTTCCAGGTGGTGGTGTTCCCATTTATCTGCTGCCCTTGTCCTTTAGATGGTAGTGGTCTTGGGTTTGGAAGGCATAAATGGTCAGGAATGGGGTTGGGAAACTAATACCAGCTGGCACCGATGTTTTCAGACCCTAGCCACCCCTGTTCCTGGCATTGCTGGGGGCCACAAAATTCTGCCCTTGGTCTTTGAATTACGTCTTTTTTGAACAGAAAAAGATCTTGTTTACTATCTCACTCTTTGGATGTAGGTGATATTCCCATTATGTAAATGCAAAATGTGTTTTAACTTTCTGTCCAGTTCAGGAGCCTTTTTCTTGTACAAAGCCCAAAGGTTAGTGGAATGAATTTTTGCCTACATGTTTTTACACAGCTGTATCTTTGTTAAAGGCATTTATCAATGATAAAGATGCAAGCCTGAATGCTGTGGGTACAAACACCACTTCAGGATTTAAGCATATAGTCCAGCATGATAGTTTAGTGTTGTAGATGACAGTGCTGCTTTGTGGAAGTGTAATCCTTCAGTCAAAATGTTAAATCAAGGCTTTCAATCACATTGCAGATAGTGATGAAGTTCCCTTGTACTATTTGAAGAATAATACTAAGCTCTCCTACTCTGGCCAATGTTCTTCCCTCAGCTCAACATCAGCAAAAATAGTCTTTCATGTCATTGCTGGTTATTGGAATCTGCACTGTGAAATATCTTGTTTATTCCCTTAATATCTGTACTGATAAAATAATACAAAAGATGCGTATTTTTTTTTCCCTGCCAACTTCCCACAACCTAAGGATGTTGATTCCTTCACTGGTACAAGAGTAAAGTGATTCAGATGCTGGATTTGTGAAATAAAACCAGGAAATACTCAACAGGTCTGGCAACATCTGTGGAGAAAGAAACAGTTAATGTTTCAGGTCAATCATCTTTCATCAGGACACAATGCTGATTCCTCGTTGGGATGTTGGTTGCCTTCTGGTACTTCAATCGAGTATCTATTTGGAAACTTTCTCAGTGAGTCTTGGAAGATTATTTAACTGCAGAAGATACAGAACATAAGCCCAATCCTGTCCTTGCCACTAGCCACACCACAAACGTTTTGCAGGGATAACTAAACAGTGTTGAGCCAGAACCATTGTGAATTTATCCCTCTGAGTCTTGGGTGATGAGCACAATTCTAGTGCACCTACCACCATCCCAGTTGAGATCAGCAAGCTCACTGCAAACTAGGAAATCAAATCTGGGATACGCTTGATCAGCCTTATGCAGCAACACTCTCTTTTAATCAGCTCAGTGATCAGGGGAGTTACAGGCAAGCACTTGTACTTAGTGGAAAGTGATGAACTTTAAGAAATGTTCCAATGCCTTTGGCCATTGGTTCATAATTGAAATGTTATGGAGAGGATGTGGTACTTTATCAACTTTTGAAAATTGTTTGCGACTGTGTGAATTATGACTTAAATATCCTTTTTTATTTTCAGGATGATCACCCAACAAATCATTCCCATGTCTACAATCCTATGATTGCTTATGACTCGGACTTAATAATTGAGGACTCTTGTTACACACCTCAACTTCTTCAACCTCAAGAACCTACTACAGAGCTTACATCAGCAGATCTTAGTTTTCTCAGTGACCAAGAGGATAATGATACAAAAGAATATACAAGTCAAGAGGCAAAGGTAAAGCAGAGTCAACTGCTGTCAGAAATCCAGAGTAACAATGGTGTTGGTACACCTGGACCTGAAAATGCTACCCAGTTATCGTACCAGTCAACAAATGATATAGTTTCCACCCCAATTAACAATGAAGCACTTTCAATTTTCCCAATACCAATGACGCCTATGACTCCGGTAACACCAATGACCCCTGTAGAAAGTTCTGGAATATGTCCCCAGTTACAGTAAGTATTTTTGTTGCCACGGTTATCTCCTTTCAAAGATTATATTCTTTTACATAATGCATTATACATTTTGAATAATGTGTATTTCCTGGATCACACCTTTTGTGACATGATTTTCTGCAACATTATTTTGTCATGCTGCTGCCAGTATGCTTTTCTGTCACGCTTGAATCTGCCTCTTGATTTTTCTTACCTTGACTGAGTCACCCAGCCTTGTTTCCAAGGTAGATAATTCAGTTTTCATAACCCATATCTCCAAGCTACATGATGCTGTGGGGGTGTGGCTGGTTCCATTTTTAGAGCCTTGATCCTTGTCTTGCTGTTTCCGTCAGCAGGACCTGGGTACAAATTCAAGTAACTTAGATCATAAAGCATTTTTAAATTGTTAATTAACTTTTAATATCATAAGTTCCTGCTGTCACTGGGTTTGTGAGTAAAGTGGCGGGATTCCTTATTGGAGGTATTGTGAAAGTACCATTACTTTGCAGAAACCTACATCCTCATTGATCTAAGTCCAGATTTGTGTATTCCACGACATTAAAACATGGTCCTGTTTACAATTTGTTACTTAAGCACTTTGTGTGCTTTTAAAGCACTTCACCACATTAAAAGGTTATTATTCACAGCGGGGATCTGTTTTAGTACTACAGATATTCCGCATATGAAATCATGGGGTGTTTTAAACAGCGGTATTTTGCTGTTTAAATAAGATAGAACTTACAGATTTTTAAATTTTTTAGCAATAGACTTGAAGGAGTTCTCCTTTTCCCCCTCTCCCTGCCTCCTCTGTTCTAAACCCACAACTACAAAATCTTGCTGTTCCCACCCCAAGCACAAGTATCTTCTGTGCCCCTCCTGTCCAGTTTTACTTACTAAAGCCTACCCGACCAAGCACCCACACTTTTCATTTAATGTCAATGGTCCTTGGCCAAAGCCGCAGTGGAATTTTGCTTTCCTTTCTCAGGATTCTCCAGCATTTCTTCCTCCCAGTAGGACCATACCTGCAGGCACTTAAAAAACTGCTGGAGAGAAGGGTTGTGACCAGATCATCTGACCAAACCTAATACTACAACTGTCCATGGAGCCTCTTCCTGATGTACTCTAATTCCTATGTCCCCTGCTCTCTGAGCTGAATATCACCTTCAAGACAGCATGTTTGTACTGTATTGCACGACTCTCAGACCTTAAACATTTTTTGCACCCCTCTCAGCTCAACTTGGTCCCCTTGCTCCTCTGGATTCTGTTCCTTATCAAACAACATCATGTTAGGAACATAAAATCATAGTATTTTAAGGCATAAATTCTAATGTTCCCAGAATACCCTTAAGTTGTGAAACAGTATTTTTATTGTGAATTAGAAAGCACCCCTTAATTATATTGATCCAGATTTTCATAGAGCAGGGCATCTCAGAGTGCCCTGTTAATTAGATGACTTCTTGCATGATAAGAGTTAAATATTTTTTTGCCCACAGGTTACTGGAAATGTGAACTGATAACAGCATAGTGACAGAAACAGGGCATCTGGGACTGTGGTGAACAATAAAACAGTGTATCTCCATAACTAATGAGATTTAAGGATTGAGAGAGCTCCAGGATAGTATTGCAGGAGTTCCTCAGAGCAGTATCCTAGGCCCAACCATCTTCAATTGCATCCATGATCTTGCTTCCATCATAATGTCAGAAATGGAGATGTTTGCTCATGATCAAGCAGCGTTTACTCCATTTGTTACTCTTCTGATAATGAAGTAGCTCACCTTGTGGTCAACAAAACCTGGACAACATTCAAGTTTGGGCTGATAAGTGATCATACAAGTGACATGCAATGAACACCTTCAACTCCTCCCTTAATGTTTAATATCCTAGGAGTGTTGCCATTGATCAAAAATGTAACTGGACCAACCATGTAAATATTGTGGCTACAAAAGTAGGTAAGATGCTGGGTATTCTGACTCCCCAAAAACAGTCTACTATCTACAAGGCAAAGTCAGGAGTGTAAAGGAAAACCCTCCACTTGCCTAGATGAGTGCAACTCCAACAACATTCAAAGCTCCACACCACCCAGTACAAAGCAGCCTACTTGATCAGTACCCCACCTACCACCTTAAATATTCACTGCCTCCACTGCTGGCACACGGTGGCTGCAAGTCTGTATTGTTTACAAGATGCACCATAGCAACTCCCAAACCTGCAACAACTTCTACTTAAAAATACAGAAATAGCAGTTGCATCAGGTCCTGTTGCACAGCAAGTTACCCTCCAAGTCACACAACATCTCAACTTGGAAATATTTCACCATTCTGTCGTCGTTGGGTCAAAGTCATGAAACTTTCTACCTAGCAGCACTGGGAGTACCTGTGCCACATAGACTGCAGTAGTCCAAGATGGGCAAAAATGCTGGCCATTGATACCCACATCCCATGAATGAATTTTTTTAAAAAGGAAGGACTGAGGAGGAAGATGGATAAGGGTTGGTAACGTAATGTCAAATCACGTATTAAGAGAGAAATAATGAAAAGGAAACATTGGATTGAGAGAGAAGCCACAAAGGAATCTAAAATTAAAACTTGGCATTTTTAAATACCTAAAAATTCACAACTTTAAGGAATGGGACTCTGCACTCATTTATAATTGTTATTTTTTGTGCAAGAGAGCTGATGGTAGTCATTGACAATTATCATGTAGTTACAAGGATGCTTAGGCTTTGAGTTATATCATTTAACTTCCAATCTGTGGGGAATTTTGGAAGACCTAAACCAATGCACCAATATTTCTGTCATATTTTAAAACCCTAAGAAAAGGCCAAGCAAAAAGTGCCATTCAGTTGTAGAGCAAAGGGTTCACTCTAATCATAGTTCCTTATGCTCATGCTCAGTATCTATGTCACAGTGATGCCACTCACAGAGATGAGATGAGTCTGAAGCATATCAGAGTAGCTCCAGCTATGTGTTGGTCTTATTTAAAAACATTTATTTATATGACAAATTATTTAAACAAAAGACCAGTGCCTCCAGCAAGATAGATTAAGAAGCCAACGAATTACAAGAGCAACCCACAATAACAGATGGTGGCAGCAGTGACTACGCCCACCAAGGAACAGGGGGAAAGGCCTCAAATGAAGCCCATCAACAGTGCAGAGCTGCGGGTGAAGGACTTTGAGGCCAACCTAGCAATCACACAGGAGACAGCCAAATAACTAGGGGCAGCCAAGTGACTGCAAGACGAACAGTGTGGGAAAAGACGACCTCGAAGCAGGATGAGAAATGGCTACTACTTTGCCGCTACCAGAATCCTTTCAAAATATAGAGAGCCCCAGACAGGCTGAGCAATGGCAAAACTGGCTAAGACATTTACCTGCTACCCTAATGCCAGTGACCAAATTGAAGTTTGAGCTTTTAAAATGTTGCTTCCAATTTTTTAGTATTTATAAACACAACAAACCAGTTATCAGGAATGTTTGGAGTGCCATTTTGATCACTATTCACTGTGAGGCTGTGTAGCATTCTTTGAATGCTTTCCTCTTAGTGACTGGGAGAAAGTTGTGTTATTTAAAATAGATATTACTGAGTTGTATTCTAAATAGAAGTTTCCGTTTCTCAGAAGCAGTGAATGCTTTGTCGCTCATATACTTAGGAATCCTGTTTCATTTGAAATAGACATTGCTAAGTCACTGCTGAGGAAACATTTTTCTGCATCGTGGGAGGGTGAAGGAAATTGATTCTCCTTCAAACCCCTTGAATGCCTGTGCTTCTGTCCTGTGGGCTCTCTTTCTACCTCTTGCTACTGTGCCCTGCAATGTTTATCCCTCATTTACTACCTTCTGATAAAATTCCTATTGTCACACTCGTGATATTTTGTTCCCTCCTGATAATCTCACAACCAACAATCTCTTTCCCCAAATTTTGCCATCAGTATTCCAGGATTCTGTCTCCAAGTCTGTCCATCCCTCCCACACAGCCGCCCCCCCACCCCCCCATTGTCCATGTTCTCTGACTTGGAGACACCTTTCCCATTTCTGCCTCGTGTCCAACCACCATGCTCCTGTACCCAGATTTGTCCTTCTCACTCCAACCATACCCTCATAATTCTTTCATTCTTGGCACCCCAAACAGCAAATCCATCTCTTCCAGTGCTGCCATGCATGTCCCGCACTCTTGAAGCTCCCAGAACCACCCTCTCAACACAATCAACACACATGGAACGTTTCCATCAGTGATACAGAAATTTCCTATGAATTCTGAGTTTTTATTTAAAAAGAGTTCAATAAGCTACATAATTAAAAGAATATTTAATAGCAGACAAGACCACTTATTTCCAATTATATTACTATGATCCTATAGAGACCAATTAATTTGTGAAAAGATATCTGCATTCCCAGGGACGGACTGACAGGTTCACACAAAAATATTAAGTCTTAAGACTTTTTACTGTAATAAACTAAAAACAACATTGACAAACATTGTTTATGTAGGCAACTTATGAGGGTTTTGTAGTTTAAAATATGAGATGTTTAACACATCTGACAACCCCATGCCACAGTTATACACACATAGAATGCTTCCAATCGGGGGTGGGGGCTACGGTGGTTGTGGCTGAACTTGCAGATGGTGGTGTTCCCATGCATTTGCTGCCCTTGTCCTTCTTGATGGTAGAGGTCGTGGGTTTGGAAGGTGCTGTCAAAGCAGCCTTGGTGGGTTGCTGCAATGCATCTGGATGGTGTCGAGTTTCTTGAGTGTTGGAGCTGCACTCATACAGGCAAGTGGGGCATGTTCCATCACACTCCTGACTTGTGCCTTGTAAATGGTGGACAGGCTTTGGAAAGCCAAGTGATGAGTTACCCATCACAGAACTCCCAGCATCTGACTTGCTCTTGTAGCCACAGTATTTATATGATTGGTCCTATTCAGTCTCTGGTCAATGGTAAACCCCAGGATGTTGATGGTGGGGGATTCAGTGAATGCCATTGAGCCATCAGGGAGGATGGATAGATTGTCTTTTATTGGAAATGGTCATTACCTGTCACTTGTGTGGCACAAATATTACTTGCCAGTTATCAACCCAATGTTGGGTTGTTATCAACTGAATGTTGTCCAGGTCTTGCTGCATATGGACACAGACTGCTTCAGTATATGAGGACATGTGAATGGTGCTGAACATTGTGTAATCATCAACAAACATCCCCACTTCTGACCTTATGGTGGAGGGAAGGTCATTGAAGAAGCAGCTAAAGACGGCTGGACCTAGGACACTACCCTGAGGAATTTCTGCAGTGATATCCCAGAAATAAGATGGGTGACCTCCAACAACCACAACCATCTTGTCCATTCTTGCAAACTCCCCTTGTCTGAGTTTGTGATGTCTGAGGAAAAACCTTAAAACTCTATGGACTCTTTCTCTCAAAGCTCATCTCCATGGTAGCTAACTTAGTGCACACAGTGCAAGTAATACTCTCTCTCTTGTCACATTTCACCATTACAAACCCATATCACACTTAGCACAGATTAACTTGTTACCACCAATTGCCGGTGACATTTAAGATTTAAAGTCAACTTGAATGCGTCTTCTCTCAAATGAGAATTTGCTTCACTTTTTGATGCATCACAGAATATCATCCTTCTCACTTTGCACAGCTTTCCATTGTCCTTAAAAGAAGGCATAATTGGTATAGTCTCAGTAACTTTGTCAAACAACACAGTCACTTGCTGACAATCCCTATGTTTTTCAAATTCCATTAGGTAAATTTATACAAAATCCTCTGTCAAATCAATATGTCCCTTTTGCTCTTCTTTAGAATTGGACACTACATTGTGCTTAAAGTCAACCCCAGTTGACAACCTATGAACCATTTTGTTTAGATTTTAACTCCAGATCTCCATTCCCTTTCATGGTGGTAGGTTTTATCCAGGTTGGTAAAGAAAGTCCCTGCCAGCAAACAAATGAATTGTTCTTCTCTTTTTTAAATGTAGGATTATGGTTCTCCTTTGTGGCTTTAAGAATCTCCTTAAGGTCATGTTGATGATAGTCAAAAAATCCTGATGCTCTTTTATAGCCAATTCAGGAATTATTTTAAAATATTTTGCCCACTCAACATGAATTTTGCTGAACTCCTCTCGCAAAAACAATAGCTTCATCATTCTAAACTTTTAATTTGCATTCCAGAACCGGCATTCTTCCTCAATAGTTTCTCAATATCAGCATTAGTTACAGTCAAATCATTTTGTTTTAAAGCAGTGTTCCTTTGTTTCTCCATCACCTGAGAGCACTGCTGGTGTATTCTGCTTTGACACCTGTGGCTTGGGTTTTGCCAGCAGGTTTAATTCAGACAACTTCAATTCCTTTCCAGCTGTTTTTAACTCTTGTCAATCTGAGGTTTCAATGTTCTTTTTAACTTCAGTCTGAGCTTCTGACTCTTTGGACAACTCTTGAGTCACACTATTGCTCTTTCCAACAGATTTCAAGATGAGCATATGTTTTTCCAAGTCCTTTGACCTTGTTGATAAATTCTTATTTTTAACAACTTCAGTGGATTTTGAAAAATGCTTGGAGGCAGTACATCGTCTCAAGTTAAGATTGCTCCCTAAGAAAAGGTCACTATCAGAATTTGGACACCACTCCACAACAACCGAACTGCTGAATAAAGCACGCTCTAAATTCACTCTACACAGTGGAACAAGTAAACCATTTCCATCAATGCCCTGCATCTATACACTTATATTTAGCAAACCTTCTGGAGAAAAATTCATGTATTTTGCTAACATCAGGAATTGAGCCAACCCCATATTGCTAAGATTAACAATCATTTTGGCCCCTTTGACAAAAATGGAGTTACTTCACCCTTGAATATAAAACTCCCAAAGTCTTTCATGTTCAAATTTACACCCACTGTAAATACATAGAATGGTATCACTTTGTCACAAGCTTCATTCACTGGTACAGCATTTTCTGGAGAACATATGAAAAGGAGTAGGTCACTCAGCCCCTTGGTCATGCTCCACCATCCAATAGGATCATGGTTGCTCTGAATGTAACCTCAACCCCACATTCCTTCCTACCCCCCATAACCTGTCATCCCCTTATTAATCAAGAATCTATCTAGTTCTGCCTTAAATATTCATAGACTCTGCTTTCACCTCCTTTTGATGAAGAGAGTTTCAAATTCACTCAACCCTCGGGGAGGAAAAAAATTCTCATCTCCAAAACCACTCGACTTGCCTACAAGCACCAGTTAGCTTTTACTTTCCAGCAATCTACTTTTACATGCCCTGTTTTGTTGTGCAAGTACCATGTTGGTCCCCTTGAATCATACTTACCTCCCACACTGTCCTTTTTTTACTACTCTTGAGGAGCATCTATCTTCCCATTTCAGCTATCTCCTTGAGTAACTAGTACAGTGTTCATTATCACTTCTTTTATCTCTCCAGTTTATGTACATGGGTTTTCAAACAAAAGCTTGCCGCCACTTATGTCTTTGTTTTTGTTCTTAGCCATCAGCCATAACAACAGCTTCTCTTATTTTAGAAACTTGACGGCCTTCCAGGTGGGACCTTGTTCCTAAAGGAATGCTGTTTTTAAATTCTTCCATTAACAGCACCTCTCTAAGGTTTTCAAAATCTTGTTCAAGCCTCATAGCTTTATACCATCTATCAAACACCATTTCCTTTTCCTGAGCAAATCTCAAGTCTGATTTCAAAACTTTTGTGTTTGTTTCGGGAACAAACTTGTACGCATAAGTATAGCAGATTTAACCTTACCATAATCTGCAGACTGTTCATCTGAAAGGGACAAATATACCTCCAATGCTTTCCCTACCAAAAGACTTTGTAATACAACTGTCCAAATTTCTTGTGACAATTCTCACTTTCTAGCAATTGTCTTAAATGAGACAAAATACATTTCAACTCTTTCCTCACTATTCACTGAGTGAATACTTGCCAAATGAAAATCAGGAGTTAAAGCATCATCAAGTCTCCCTACTGTTCCTCTGTTTGTGAACTTAAAGCCTTTCTCCATCCATTCAAATTTTCTGGCTTCCCTCTGTTTACAATTCAAGGTTTCCCTTTTATCTTACTCTTTGCAACAATGTCTTTTCCTTTCTCTTCCCTTTGGAATTCTAATTCAACTTTTCACATTTCCCTTGCTTTCTCTTTCTTTCTTGAACACAATATTTTGCTTTTCTCTATCTCTTTCCAACGCAAGATGCTTCACTAACTTTTAACTGTTGCAAGGCGCTCACAGGCAGGTCTTCTCTCTTGAGGAACACTTCAGCAACAGACATAGCCATGTTAACTTTTCAATGAATACAGCAAAAACGACTGTACATTTAAACCCTGGCAAATCCCAGTGCACTCGTCTCAGCTGGTAGATTTGAAATCTCACAAGAGTCTCCGATTTGCTGTGGTTCCTGTAGAGACCAATAACTTTTGAAAAGATATTTGAATTTCCAGGGACTGACTCCAGGATCACATGACCATGTTTCAAGTTTTAAGACTTCAATTGTAATAAACAAACTAAAAGCAACATTGACTGACACTTGCTTTTTGTAGGCCACTTATGCTTTAAACTTCAGTAAAGATACTCCATGTGACTTGTAACACAACTGACAATCCCATGCTTTACTCTGTCCTTTAGGTGGACACTTTATTTTCCCAGAACAAGTTATAAGCTATTCTCTGCTCCTGATGGCCTGCTTCCTATTTCCTTTTCCAGCGGGTAACTTCTAATCCCCAAACTGGCTTTCACAAGCAAAGGTTACCCTGGAGGTTCATCTGTCGAGCCAAAGCAAGCTGAATCTTCCAGCCTTGTTTAAATCCTCTCAAACTTAGTCTCTTCAATCTGAACATGAGCTCCCACCACCTTCTATGTAATAAATATTAGAGATAACATTTTCCTGCTTCAGGTGCAGCACTGACTGCCTCTATCTCTCTTTTCACAGATTACCTTTGTCACTATGAATTTCAGGGACATCTTAAATTCCTGTAACTTGATACTACAAGGGCTTGCTATGGGCTGGTCTTCTCTCAAAGCCCATCTCCACAGAAATGTAAATCACATAGGCCTTGTATCCAGGTAGAAATGGTAATTAGCTATCCTCTCGACCCCCCCCCCCCAAATTCTGTTCTAGCTTGGGATTAAATAGATAGCTTTTATAAAAGGTTATACTTTGAATTGACATTCCTGACACCTCCCTGTAAGACTTGTAGACTAACAGTCTACCCACAGTCAACACAGGTGCTCTTGCCATTGTTTACCAGTGTGAACATATTACAACTTCTTGCCAATAAAACAACCTGGGCCCCACTTTAACCATATACAACCAAGCTACCCAAACGTGTTCTTGGGCAAGATTTTGTGCAGCCCTTGTAGTATCAGGTTACAGGAATTTTCTAAGATATCCCTGACATTCACAGAGACAAAGAGAGTCTGTGAAAAGAGAGGGAGAGGCAGCCAGTGCTCCACCTGAAGCAGGAAAATGCTATCTTTACTATTTCTTACATAGAAGGCGGTGGGAGCTCACACTTGGATTGAAGAGACCAAGTTTATGAGGATTTAAACGAGGCTGGAAGATTCCCCTTTTTATCTTTAAATTGGAGATAGTCCCAAAACACAACTATCTTATAAACTTTTTGTATTTGTAACAACTTGCACTCTCTCAACTTTCCAACCAAAATGCAATTAGATTTGTTGAATTACTGTATATTAGTGTTCCTGATCTATGTACATAACATGGGATGAAACGGCACGTTCTCTAAAACATCACAAAACATCTGGTAATATATTTGCTCAGGTTTTGCTGGAGCGGGCATCTCGCACCATGCACTATTAGTTTGACTTTTCCCTCACCCATCAGCTCATATTGTTTCCCCTGAAAACTGCTGGACACAAACTAATAATGGTATGGAAAGTCAGTGGGAGATCTTGATAAGTAATGGGATGAATGGTCTATATCTTTAATTAGATTTAAGGTTTGAAAATTAAACAAAGGAAGGACAGATAAAGAAATGGGATGAATTAGTCCAAATAGATATGAAAAGAGAAATGGAAACAGAAAGGAAAATCGGACAGGGGTGGGAGGGAGGGGAGAAAGTTGAAATTTAACTTTTTCAAATCTCTAACAACCTGTAGAAATGAGAGTTTACTTTCAATAACTCACTTTCCGGACAGGAGGATTGAGTCTCATTGCAGGAATATAAAGCACATCATTAAAAAATACTGTACTTAGAATATTAAGTGGCAGCCATAAATTTCTATAGAGTTATACAGCACAGAAATAGGCCCTTCAGCCCATTTTGTTCTTGCTGGCCATCAAGCAGCTGTCTATTCTAATCTCATTTTCCAGCACTTGGCCCGTAGCCAAATTTTGAGCTTAATGGGCAATTAACATGTAAATGCAATATTTTCATGAAACTCTCGGAGGTTGAGGACGAGTGCTGTTCTCATGAGGATAATACAACTCCTCTAATCAAACTCGGGTGATAAAGCCCCTGGTCCGGATGGACTACATCCATAAGTTTTACAAGCATCTAGAGAAGAGATACGAGAGGCATTACTACATATATTTAAGTTGTTAGGAAAAGGTGCAGTGCCAGAGGACAGGCAAAAGAAAATGTAGTTGAAAACCAAGCTGAATATCGAAAGTTCAGAGAAGTGAAGAAGCAAATAAGAGAAGCAAAGAGAGAGTATGAAGAGAGATTGGAAGCTTGCATAAAAGGGAATCCCAAATTCTTCTGTAGGCATATTAATAGTGAAAGGGTGATAAAAGGAGGAGTAGGGCTGATAAGGGACCAAAAAGGGGGTTTACACAGAGGCAGAGGGCATAGCTGAGGTACCAAATGAATACTTTGCATCTGTCTTTACGAAGGAAGATGCTACTCAGGTCATGGTAAAACGGGGTAATTCAGACACTGGGTTTCAAATTGAAAAGGGGAGATATTGGACAACTATTTACTCAAGATTGATAAGGCACCAGGACCGGATGAGATGCATCCAAGGATACTGAAGGAAGTGAGAGTGGAAATTATGGAAGCCCTGGCCATAATTTTTCAGTATTCCTTGGACTCAGCAGTGGCCCCAAAGCTAAACAATTAGAAGCAATAATTTGGGACAAAATGAATAGTCACCTGGATAAATGTGGGTTAATTAAGGAAAGCCAACATGGATTTCTTCAGGGAAAATCATGCTTGACTAACTTGCTGAAGTTTTTTTGAAGAGGTAGCAGAGTATTGATGAGGGCAATGCCGTTGATGTGGTGTCCATGGAATTCCAAAAGGCATATGATACAGTGTCACACAACAGACTTGAGTATAGCTCATAAAAGGGACAGTGGTAACATGGATACAAAATTGGCTGAAGGACAGGAAATGGAGGGTAGTGGTTAATGGCTGTTTTTTGAGCTGGAGGAAGGTTTGTAGTGGAGTTCCCGAGGCATCACTGTTATATATAATAATGACCTAGAACTTCATGTACAATTTCAAAGTTTGCAGAGGATACAAAATTGGAAAAATTGAGGAGGATAGTGCAGAACTTCAAAGGGACATAGAAAAGTTGGTGGAATGGGCAGCCAAGTGGTAAATTAAGTTCAATGCAGAGAAGTGTGAGATGATTCAACTTTGTAGGAAAAATATGGAAAGAGCAATTACAATTCGGGGTACAACTCTAAAGGGGATGAAGGAGTAGAGGGACCTGGGTGTATATGTACATAAATCATTGAAAGTGGCAGGACAGGTGGAGAGAGCAGTTAATAAAGCATACAGGATCCTGGGTTTTAGTGATAGGGGCATAGAGTACAAGAGCAAGCAGGTTATGTTGAATTTGTATAAGTCACTAGTTTGACCTCAGTTGGGAGTATCACGTCCAGTTCTGAGTGCCACACTTCAGGAAGGATGAGAAGGCATTGGAGTCTGTGCAGAAGAATTTTACAGGAATAAGCAAGGATGAGGAACTTCAGTTATGAGATAGATTGGAGAAGTTAGGACTCTTTTTCTTATCGAAAATAAGGCTGAGAAGAGGTTTGATAGAGGTATTCAAAATCTTGAGGGGTCCGCACAGAGTAGATATGAAGAATTGTTCCTGCTCATGAAAGGATCAAAAACAAGGGCACAAATTTAAAGTAATTAGCAAAGGAAGCAAAAGTGATATGAGGAGAAACTTTTTTTACGCAGTGAGTGGTTAGGGTTGGGAATGCACTGCCTGAGTGTGTGATGGAGGCAGGTTTAATTGAAGCATTCAAAAGGGAAGAATGAGCAGGGTTAGGGGAAGAAGGTGGAGGGGGAGAGGTACCAGGTGAGTTGTTCATTCGGAGAGCTGGTACAGACACAATGGGCCAAGTGGCCACCTGTAACAATTCTATGGTGTCTAGCTAACACCATTCCTATATTTAAAAAGATGGACAGAACATGCCCAAGGGATTTTAGACCAGTCAGCTTAACATTAGTGGTAGGAAAAATAATGGAATCCTTACTAAAGGAAAGAATAGAATAATATCTAGAAAAGAAAAATACAATGAATAGTCAGCCAGCATAGATTTCACAAGGGAACAATTTGCTTGACAATTTTATTGAATTTTTTTGTGGAGGTAGCAGAGTTGACATGGTAATGTGATTTAAAATTCTGATAAAACGTATCTAAGGGTCTTCAATAAGGTGCCCCATTATATATTAATGAATAAGGTCTGAGAATGATGAACTAGGGAACAAGTGGGTGAACAGATTTCTGGTGGCCATCAGGTCAGAAAGCTGAGAATGGGAGTGAAGGGTAGTTATTCAAAGAGGCAGGAGGTGGGAAGTTGTGTTCCACAAGGAATGGTGTTTAGATGTTCACAATTTACATTAACTATTTGGATTTAAAAAAACACTTTCTAAATTTTCTGACGCCAAATTGGGAAGGGAGGGATAGTCCCTAAGGAGGACTGAAATAACTTACAGGAGGAGATTGATCATCTTGCCGCATGGGAAAATGAAGTTCAACAGAAATGTACAGTAGTATATTTTGGTAGGAAGAATAGGGAGGTCACTTAAAGCGCAAGTCTAAGTGGGGTAGAAGAACAATGGGATCTTGAAGTACAAATGCACCAGTTACTAAAAGTTGTGCCACACCTTAGCAAGGCCATAAAAAAACAAACCAAACATTAGAATTTATTTCCAAAAGGATAGAATTGAAAAGTAGGGAAGTTATGCTGAACCTGTATCAAACTTGAGTGCTGCATATAGTTTGAATTGCCATTTTATAAAAAGGATATGGGGTGCCAGAGAGGGTGCAGAGAAGACATCCAAGGATGTTACCAGGAGTGTGTTGGTATCAGTATCGGGAAAGGATGAACAGGTTGGATTTCGTTTCTCTTGGTGGGGAGATGAGGGAGAAGTCATCTGTGGGATAACCTAATAGAGGTCTTGAAAATTATGAAAGGTTTTGACAGAGTGGATTACAGAGGTTGTGTCCCCACTTGTGGGGGAAAGCTTAACTAGAGGCTGTCGATCTAAGATATTCACTAACAAGTCCAATTGGGAATTTAGAAGAAACTTAAGCATGGTGAGAAAGTGGAACTCACCCCAGAGGGAATGGTTGAAGTCAATAAAACAGATGCAAGAAGAAGCTAGACAAGAATTTGAGGGAGAAGGGAATTGAGGGTTATGATAAATTTAGATGAGGGAAGATGGGAGGAGATTTGAGTGGTGCATAGACACCAACATGGACTGGGTGGATCAAATGTCCTATTTCTGTGCCATATACTTGATGTAATCCTTTGTAAACATTCTATAAATGCAACTTAATTTATTCTTTAAAATGTTTCTATTATATGTGCTGATGATAACCAAAGTAGGAGGAGCTTTGGAATTGAAGCAGATGGCTCAGAAATCACAAAATATTTGGAAAAAATGAGCGTGGGCAAAATGCTAGGAGGTGTTAAAATCACTAAGGATGAAGTTCAAAGTCCCAGCAATCTTGTTACATTCAGCATGTCTGACCAATTCAGTGCGTCAAACAACAAGGTCAATATTGAGCACTTGAGTACTATGCCTGGTTCTGGTTGCTAAGAAACAAAAATTCAAACACTAAGGGTTGTGCAGAGAGGATCCACATGGTAAGTGTTTGAAGTCCTGGGTGTTTCATCTTTGATCTTATAAAGCTAATGAAAATAGTCAATGGTACAAGAAAGGTATTGCCTCTGAGCTAAATGGAGTGGAAAAGTCAGTAGAAGGTGTTGGCATTTGCTATATGAATCCATGGTCTATGTACAAAGGTGTATTCATATGTTGCCAAAATTAGGGCCCATTCTTGCATAGGCTATGGGAGGTATAGCCTTTTCCTTGCTAAACAGACCCAAAAGTGGTTTGTGATCTGATACTACCGTGAAATGTTGCCCGTGCACATATTGATGGAATTTTTCTTACACCAAAAATAATTGACAGACCTTTTCAATGTGAGAATATCCTTTTTCAGCTGTGGTATGTGTCCTGGATACATAGCCTATTAGCCTTTCTGTGCCATCATCCATTTTGTGAGATAGTATTGCTCCCACTCCATAGAGGGACTCATCGCAGGTTAGCACCAATTCCTTCATCTGGTCATAATGCACTAACAAATTCGAAGAGTGTAAGAGCTGTTTTACTTTCATGAAGGCTTCTTGTTGGGTGCCTCCCAAAACCAACACTAGTTTTTTCTTAAACAAAAACAGAATTACCTGGAAAAACTCAGCAGGTCTGGCACCATCAATATGTGCACGGGCAACATTTCACGGTAGTATCAGGTCACAAACCACTTTTAGGTCTGTTTAGCAAGGAAAAGGCTATACCTCCCATAGCCTATGCAAGAATACAAAGATGGGCCCTAATTCTGGCAGAACTGGCAGTTCTGTTGAAGGGTCATGAGGACTCGAAAGGTCAACTCTTTTCTTCTCCGCCGGTGCTGCCAGACCTGCTGAGTTTTTCCAGGTAATTCTGTTTTTGTTTTGGATTTCCAGCATCCGCAGTTTTTTGTTTTTATCATTAGTTTTTTCTTAGCAGCGAATGCAAAGGGGCTAGAAATGTGGATGGATTTGGTATAAATCCCCCATAAAAGTTTATCATCCCTAAAAATGATTTAAGTTCAGAGGTGTTCTTGGGTACAGGTGCCTCTCTTATTGCTTTAACCTTCTCTTCAACCAGGTGTAACCCTTGGGCATCTACCCGGCGGCCCAAATAAATGACGTCATTGGACTGAAAAGTGCCTTTTTCCTTCTTCAGATGCACTCCTGCTTCTAAAAATCATTTCAGGGTTTCCTCTGGGTTAGCCAAGTGTTACTTTTCTGTGAATCCAGTTATCAGTACATCATCTAGATAGACCACAGCCTGAGGTAGTCCCTGTCAACTCTCCATTGTCCACTGAAAAATGGCACAGGCTGAGGAAACACCGAAGGCAGATGTGTATATTGGTATAACCCTTCCTGGGAGGCATCATCCAGCTCCAGTTGCTGATACACGTGACTCATGTCAAGCTTTGTATACATTGTCCCTTCTGCTAGTTTGGCATATGTATCTTCAACCTTGAGAATAGGGTACCTGTCCAGTTTGGCTGCTCTGTTGACCGTTAGTTTATAGTCCCCACAGATCCAGATGGTCTGCTCTAGTTTAAGGACAGGGACTTGGGTGCTGCCCAATCTGAGAACTGAACAGCTTTTATGATACCCACCCTCTGTAGTTGGTCCAGCTTAGTGTCAACCTTCTCTCTCAGGGTGTATGGCGCTGGTCTTGCTCTCAAAGAGTGAGGGGTTTCTTCTGAGTCCATGTAAATCTTGGCCTATATGCCTTAGATTTTTCCCAGTTCCTCCTTGAAGACAGTGTCATTTTTTTAGCAGCTTTGGCAGTCCACCTGCTCACAACTGGAAGATTTTGGACCAGTTTAATTTAATCTCTTTTAACCAATCACACCATAGAAGGTTTGGCCCTTCACCTTCTAATGCCATCACAAGTAGCTGTGCCGATTGGTGCCTATAATGAACTGTTGCTCTGGTGATACCTTTTATTTGGATCTCTTCATCTGTTTACATTTTCAAATTGGCAGATGTTTCTTCCAAATTTAATTGCTGATCACCTTTATTTAAATGTCTGAAAGTGTGTGAAAGTCCTATTACAGCAGTAGAAGCACCCATGTCTACTTCCATTTTTAATGGTTTACCATTCACTTGCACTGTAACAAATGTTGGTTCTGTCTTTCCAACTTTCATCTTGAATAATGAATAAATGTCAGAATTGGTTGTTTCTGGCTCTTCTACACGATAGACTTCATTGGGCCTTGTTGTTTGAAGGTCTGTTTAAATCTGACTTTGCCCTTTCTCATTATGTGTCCACTTCTGTGACAAAATAACATTTTACTTTTTTTAAAATTGCAAAGCATGTCGATGAAAATTAGTTTTTGATTTAGTTGCTAAGCTGTTTCCCCTCATTTTTCGGTTGGCGGGGCATGTTTCCCGCTTCGCGGCAGAGTCCTGGCTTTTCGTGCCACTTTCAGCTGACTGTTCCTGCCTGGCTAGGAGAATGGTGCCATTTTGCACCTCTTGAATTGCTTATTATTCCTTTACAGTGCTTTCTATCAGCAGCACTATTTCTAACGCTTTCCTAAAATCAAGATTAATTTCAGCAAACAATCTTCACTGAATAGTATCTTCCTGCACACCACATACTAAATGATTGCTGAGCATGTCATTCAGGATTTCACTGAAATCTCAATATTCCGTTAGCTGTTTTAACTTCGCCACATAGGTAGCAATTGTCTTCCCCAGGGCTCTATTCCATGTATTGAACTTGAACCTCTGCATTGTGACTGAGGGCTTGGGTTGAAAATGTCCTTTAACAAGGTCTATTAATTCACTGAAAGTCTTCAAATCAGGGCCACTGGGCTCTGTCAAGCTTTGAATTAAACTAAGTCTTGCTTCCACAAATACCGAGGAGAATCGCTCTCCTCTTTTTCTCTCCCGTGATTTTGTTTGCTTCAAAGAAAAAATGCAAGACGTTCTATATATTGAGACCAATCATCTGGCTGGCTCAAAGGGATGGGTTCTGCTGAACTGTGGATGAGTATGTCTTCTTTTATGTTAACAAACTTAGATGCTTCCAATCACTGGGTGGCATTGCAGATGAGTATATCTTTTATTTTAACAAACTTAGACACTTGCAATCACTGCGTGGCATTGCAGATGAGTATATCTTCTTTTATTTTAACGAATTTAGATACTTGCAATCGCTGAGTGAGATACAGCACCGACTCTGATTTATCCTCGTCGCCAGTTCATTATAGAGATGATCTTCAAACAACTTTTCTTAGTGGAAACATTTAACTTTATTTACAAGATAGCTGCAGCAACAACACATGTACATCAAACTCCATAACTAAAGAAGAACTCTCCCTGTAGAGATTCCCCGCACTGCTAACACATTGGTTTACACAGAGGATGTGATCTTACAACACAGGATTATCCCTAGAGCTGCAGTCCTATATTTTCCAAAACTATAATTATTGCAGTGTTGTGAATAGCTAGTTCACAACTCATATATTTTTGAATATAACTTTGTTTTAGGAATTAAATGCTTAAATGTAAGATAAGTGTAACCACTTGGTTAAAAAATTGGTATGCATCTAATATGAAGGCAAATCAAACAAGCCTAGGTTAAAAGGTAACCTGTGTTTATCTTACAAGGTCAGGGTTGGAAGTGGGGGAAAAAAAAGTAAACAATGGATGACCCATCTCTGGATTTCTTAGCGGAACCAGGGAGTCTGGAGAGAGGGCAATTATATCCATTAGGGAGATAAATTACTCATATGAGTTTAAAAAATCAGTTGTTAGGTAAAACTTTTTCTTATTCACTCACGGGATGCAGGTTTCGCTGGCTGGGCCAGCATTATTGTCCATCCCTAATTGCCCTTGAAGATGGCGGTGAGGTGCCTCCTTGAACCATATGAATAATTTATCTCCCTTGTGGATATAATTGCCCTATCTCCAGATTCCCTGGTTCCACTAAGAAGTCCAGAGATGGGTCACCCATTGTTTACTTTTTTCCCCCCACTTTCAACCCTGACCTTGTGAGATGAACACAGGTTACCTTTTAACCTAGGCTTGTTTGATTTGCCTTTGATGGTGGTGAGCTACCTCCCTGAACCACTGCAGTCCATGTGGTGTAGGTACACCCACAGTGCTGTTAGGAAGGGAGTTCCAGAATTTTGACCCAGCAACAGTGAAGGAACGGTGAAATATTTCCAGGTCAGTATGGTGGGTGACTTGGAGGGGAACTTCCAGGTGGTGTGTTCCCATCTATCTGCTGCCCTTGTGGCAGTGGTAGTGGTTGTGGGTATGGAAGGTGCTGTCTGAGGAGCATTGATGAATTCTGTAGTGATTCTTGTAGATGGTACACACTGCTGCTACTAAGAGGTCGAGAGATGGGTCACCCATTGTTTATTTTTATTTTCCACTTCCAACCCTGACCTTGTAAGATAAACACAGGTTACCTTTTAACCTAGGCTTGTTTGATTTGCCTTTATAATAGATGCAAACTAGTTTCTTAACCAAGTAGTTACACTTATCTTACAGTTGATCATTTAATTCCTAAAACTAAAAGTTATATTCTAAAATATAGGAATTGTAAACTAGTTAGTCACAACACTGCAGTAATTATAGTTTTGGGAAATGTAGGACTGTAGCTCTAAGAATAATCCTGTGTTGCAAGATCACATCCTCTGTAAACCAATGTGTTAACAGTGCAAGGAACCTCTACAGGGAGAGTTCTTCTTCAGATATGGAGTTTGATGCACACATGTAGTTGTTGCTGCTGTCTTGTAAATAAAGTTAAATGTTGGTGGTGGAGGGAGTTAATGTTTGTGGATGTGGTGCCAATCAAGTGGGCTGCTTTGTCCTGGATGGTGTCAAGCTTCTTGAGTGTTGTGGGAGCTACATGCATCCAGGCAAGTGGGGAATATTCCAGCACACTCCTGGTTGCCTTTTAGATAGTGGACAGGCTTTGGGGAGTCAAGAGGTGAGTTAATCGCCGCAGGATTCCTAGCCTCTGACCAGTTGTTGCAGCCACAGTTTTATATGGCTAGTCCAGTTCAGTTTATGGTAACCCCTAGGATCGTGGGGGATTCCGTGATGTTAATGCCATTCAACG
The DNA here is from genome assembly GCF_017639515.1 of Carcharodon carcharias. NCBI lineage: Eukaryota > Metazoa > Chordata > Chondrichthyes > Lamniformes > Lamnidae > Carcharodon > Carcharodon carcharias. The sequence continues at coordinate 62,605,521 of NC_054486.1, forward strand.
TCAAGGGGCGATGGTGATGATCTAACCATCATTGCCTGGTACTTGTGTGACACAAATGTTACTTGCCACTTGTCAGCCCAAGCCTAGATATTGTCCAGGTCTTGCTGCATTTGGTCAGTATCTGAGAAGTTACGAATGGTGCTGAACATTGTGCAATCATCAGCGAACATCCCCACTTCTGACCTTATGGTGGAAGGAAGGACATTGATGAAGCAGCTGAAGATGGTTGGGCTGAGGACATTACATTGTTTCATGGTCTGCCATTGTGAGATTTGAACTCTTGATCTTGGGGTTACAAACCCAGTACCATAACCACTTGGCTATTTAGGCCAAGCTCTGAGGACATTACCCTGAGGAGCTCCTGGAGCTGAGATGATTGACCTCCAACAATCACAACCATCCTCCTTTTGTGCTAGGTATGACTCCAAACTGTGGAGAGTTTTTCCCCTGATTCCCACTGACTTCAGTTTTGCTAGGGCTCCTTGATGCCACACTTGGTCAAATGCTGCCTGGATGTCAAAGGCAGTCACTCTCCCCTCATGAATTAGCTTTCATTCTGCAAACTAGTTCACAAATTAATTACTTTACATTCTGTTTAAACATCCAAAAGCATACCATGTTGTCATGGATATCAGCTGTTGACATTAGGTTTGTTTTGTTTAATTCAGGGGGTTTTCTTACAGAAGGCAGTTGCAAATTTGGTCTTGTGCAGGCTGCATCCCACTGAGCGAAGAGAGCAAAAGGAGATAAATGTTAGTCCAGCCTGCATGTTAAGCAGAGACAATACTAACTTTATAGATCATCATGTGGAATGCCGGTATGAGCTCGAGCTCTGTTTGGAATTTGAGGAGAAAAAATTTGGAAGATTCCTCTAGATTGAAGCTGGAGGAAGAAATTTACAGTGATCCTCACAGAGCTCTGTGGCAGAAAACAGTCAGCAGAGTTAGTTTTAAAGGCTGTGAAAAGGTTATCGGCTGCTAGCTCAGACATAGTGCTGAGGAGCCCACAGTTGTGAGGCCTTTAAGGAAAAGTTGGAGAGTCACTTATTCATAAGATAATGGAAGGGTCCCCATAAACTCTTGTACTATGGAGAAAGCTGGAATACTGAGGAGAATGGAAGTAAATTTCTGAGGGCTGTAGCATGCAGTTGGGTTAGTCCCTAAAGAATTGAATGAACCTTCAAGATTCTTGCAACGTATATGGGAGCACTTATTGGAAGATTAGAGTGTAGAACTGAGTTCATAGCATAAGTAGTTAAACACTATACCATAGTTTAAAGTTAATAATGCTTGCTTTACTTAATTCTCTCTGTACAATAAAGTTTGTTTTTATACAAAAATATGAAATCTTGTGGTGTAGTGCTGTCAGTTAATTACTGGGTGTTTGGATTTCTCTTTTTAATGTTAATGGTCTCTAATAGGATCATAACAATGGTTGGATTAAGATGGGTCAAATGGCTGCCTTTGTACTTGTGATTTCATTCTTCTGGCTCTTTATGAAGCTGTGATGCTCCCTACACACAGTCATTATCTGAGGGCTATAAAAACTCGCTGTCTTTTCCAGCGCAGTTCCTTCCAAAAGACTGGTGTAAAACCCTTCACATACCCAAGTGCCAGTGTATATAGTTGACACATTAATCAAAGCACAAGTATTTTTAAAATTCCTTAAAGCAAGTTCACAGCTGATTTTTTGGGGGTAGAAGTGAAGGTCAGTGTCTCAAACATGGTTGGTAGGAGGCCACTTTTTCCTTACCTGCCCCACAATGCAACATAAACCGTTAATACTTTACATAGTGTGGCTCCCTTTGTTAATCATTAAGAAAACTAAAGGGAGGTAGACCCCTTTTCCCCCAATCCAGATTATAGGACCAGCTCCTCCTTTAGCAACCATACCACAAGGCACTCCTTCTGGAGCCTCCCTGCCTTGTTACTTCTCTTACCCCAATCCCCACTGCTTCCACACCTGCTGATCTCCTTTCAGACACCAATACAATCCCAATGCTTGCAAATTCTGGGACCCACTTCCCCAGTACTCCCAAGAGGTTGGGAACTTGATCCCAGTTCTTTTCACATTGCCCAACATTCAGGTAAACATGTGGACCATTCTGCCAATTAGCAACACATTGTGCTGAGTTTAGCACATGATGAGTTCAGCACAAGGGCATTCAAAAATTAGAAACGGGTCCTGCAAGACCCTAATACCTAAACTTATTACTCTATACTTCATGTTCTGCACATTTCTTGCCTGCCATATTGGAGGCTTTGTTGGCCATTCAGTGCCGGAATTTCTAAGCCCCTTACTCAAAATGAGCATTGATGCTGAGCCAAGTTGAGACTTGCATTTGAAGATTACTAATTTGATACAAATTTGGTCATATGAAGCTAATGTTTGCATCCTGCTCTTTGTGTGTGTGCACGCATGCACGCAAGTGATAGAGATTGAAGTACACTAAAAACCAATAACCTTCAAATGAGTGGTCTGAACTATCGAGCACACCTATTAAAACTGTTAGTGTACGTTTTATTTGATAAAGCACATGACTTTTGCTTCCAATTTTTTCATAGAAATATTGTTTCCACTGTTAATTTGGCCTGCAAATTGGACCTGAAGAGAATAGCTCTATGTGCAAGAAATGCAGAATATAACCCAAAGGTAATTCTTTCAAACAAGAAATGCTTCCATTATTTTATAAAGGAGTTGATTTTTCTATTGCCGCAGTTTCAGTCTTGCACCCATTTTACTCTGGTAATAAGTGGAATTTTCATGTCTCAGGTTTATTTTTCTGGTCCACTGCGCTATGTACAATAAGTTTTTCTCTCTCAGCAATTTACTACATATATAGCATTTTATATCAGAATTAATAAGTCACTCTTGATTCCAGAAATCAATTTTTAATGTATGCAAAAAGTTGTATTCCAGAAAAAGTAAATTTGAGTTTTTTCCCAATGGACCAAAGGAGGCTACTAGAAAGTTTCAAGGTGTGTAGTTGTAAATATCTGATTTTGCAAGTCTTGGCTGGGTCATTGAAGATATGGCTTCTCTGCCTGGGGAATACTGCTTCCTTTTGGTGGCCATCTTAGACCCATTGACAGGAATTTAGGACCATGCTTCTGTTCATTTCTTGAGGAAGAAATGGATATATTACAAGGAACAACAGACATTTGTGAAATAAAGTTCTTTTTTTAAAAGTGAGTATATTTAAATATTATGTATCAAATTGAGGTTGCACTGAAAGTAGTTTAATGCATTTAAACATCCTAGTTGTTCTTCCATGATGTTGCACACGGAGTCAAGATCCAGTGGGGTTAGAGGACAAAGGATAATTGAGACCAGGGTGGGCAGATATTATTTTACCTTATGTTTATTTCAATTTGAAATTTCCATGTCTATATTTAGAATAAAACTGTCTATGGAATTGCACTCTACTTCTAGTACTGGCACTGCTGTGCCTCCACTACAGAGAAGAGTATAATTAGTGTGATTAGTTTCCATGAGAAATTTCCATGGAATTGACAAAGTGTGTATGGGCATAGTTCTTATGTAATTTTTTTTTTTACTGGAACTTAAGATGACGGATTTATTTTTCTACCAAATTGACTTGTAAAGGCTCAGTAAAATTTCTCTCCTTGGAGGCATACGGAAGAGAAAAGTCCCAGATCATGTCTCCAATCTGCACTGATACTTACTCTACCCATTCCTGGTTAGGATTATCACAGGAACTCCCCTACCTCCAGAAGCTAGGAAAGGGAAATATCAGCTAGAGTTCTCACCCCAATCATCGTAAACAGCCTTATTGTAAATGAAAAAATACAGACTTATTTGAGGTAGGATTGCACTGATGCCCTCCACAGTTAAATAGCCTGGCAGGTCTAGCAGTCAGGACTCTCCCCCAAATAATGGCAAGTTGGATGAGCTGTGAGATGTCAAGTGTCGCCTGTGGAACTGTGCCCCAGTGAATAAATTTGAGCATGGAGGGGAAATAAATGAACACAGATTTGGATTTTTCCCCCAGAGTAAATTCGTGCCAGTAGAAGAGTATTATAGTTTTGCAGGGCACCACAATGATGTTGAGCCTAAATGGGGCTTTCGTCAGTATTTTTTTAAAAAAGAGGCTCCTCTAACTTGCATGGTGCTTTTAAAAAGCTATTAAAATTGGACCTTCTATTTACATCAGGACCCCTTTCAAAAATGTTTGGAATTTCTCACCTGTAACTTTCAATTTTGTTCCGGAAACTCACTGTGATGTTATAACTTACAATATTTTGTCCGTTTTTCATGGGTTTTGGTCAAAGTACTTTTTTCTGCAGCACTTGCCATTCACTTTACAATATTTTGCTATTGAAGAAGTAGACTTTTATGACTTTGACTTAAGTTTGTTCTGGCTTATGCTTAATAGCGGTTTGCTGCAGTGATAATGCGAATAAGAGAACCCAGAACTACAGCACTAATCTTCAGTTCAGGCAAGATGGTTTGCACTGGAGCTAAAAGGTATAATATCCTGTTTCTATTTTAAAATCATTAAGAATATAATTTGTGCAAGGTTACTCACAATACATATATAGGATTTTAATTAACGTGGAATCTTTTTTTTTCTTCAACCTAACAGTGAGGAACAGTCTCGATTAGCAGCTAGGAAATATGCACGTGTTGTTCAGAAACTTGGATTTCCAGCAAAGTTTCTTGATTTTAAAATCCAGAACATGGTTGGAAGTTGTGATGTGAAATTTCCCATCAGATTAGAGGGTTTGGTTCTTACGCACCAACAGTTCAGCAGGTACAGATCACACCGGGACTGGCTTTCTTATAAATCACCTCAGGCCTAAATGGATTAGTTTCACATCATTTTAAATTATTGATTTTATATTTTGAACGAAGTTATTATGATGGATTTGTGGCTGTTGTAATATTTGTAAAGATTGATATGGCCAAAGAATGTATCAATTTGGAATAGTATGTTACAGGCTTCTGTTGGGTGATTCTGGCACGTTTTAAATTTGGAAATTACAACAACGTGCATTTATAGTGCTCATTTATTGCAATAAAATGTCCTAGAGTGCTTCTTCAGGGGTTATGGGAGGACACTGGACACTAGACATGAATCAAACAAGGGGGAGGGTAGATTTTGGTAAGTTTTGAAGGAGAGAGATAGCAAAGCTGAAGAGAGTGTTCCAGTGTATGGGGTTACGTTGGCTCCTGAAGGCTGTGATGCAAACTTTGTTGAGTCTTTGAAGAATGCAAGGAGGGCCAGAGTCAGGGGAATGAAGGGGGTGAGAGGTGGTTTTAGAAATGGGAGGAAGACGCCTTAAATCATGACACACATTTTGCTGGATAGGGAAATAGGACCAATGAAGGTTGGCAAAGAGAGAAGGGATAGCAGAATAGGGTTTATTCAGAATTTAGACATTTCATGCATTCTCAATGTAGCTAGATTTCATAAATCTTATCTATGCACTTTTTAAAATAAATCATGCATAAATGTTCAAACCAGCTGGATTGATCCAAAACAACTTCATTAAATTAGACAGTTGATAGGGAAAGTAATTGACAAATTAAAAACCCATGTGTATTATTTGCCTTTTTTTGCTCTTCTCACTTTCTCAAATGCATTGTCCTAAATTTATTTAAGCTATGCAATTTTTGTTTATTTTGCAGTGGAGAGATTGCATGTTCTATAGAGCTCCAACCTTCTTATTACAAGCAACTAATTGTTCTCTGTTTTGGAGAGTGGGAAAAAAAGATCTATTAAGATTGTAACAGTATTAATTTCTGTGCCAAATTATTTATGCTCAAAAATAAGTTGATTAAAAGTTACCTGGCTATTCTTCAAAAATATTAGGCTTTAGATTGGTATTTGAAATTAACTTGATTTTTCTATATAATTTCCAAGCAGCAAGCTCACCAGCTGGATTATGGAGAGAAATCCAAAATTGCTATCTGCATTCCCATACCACTCAAGTATTATTTGGGCATATCAAAGAAAGGAATCTTGAAGCTCCTTTTTATGCTCCATCCTGTGTGTAAATATTGTTGCCTCTTTGCCTTTTTGTGGAACATAGGTTTCTGGAGTAAATGGATCCCAAAATCTTCAGATTTCTGTGTTTTTTCTATTTTGATAGTCTTGTTATTGTTTCTGTACTAATGCAAAATAGATTTCTGCAATTAATAGCTCTTTTCTTTTGGATTGTTCAGTGTCTTTCTGTAGTTAGAACAGTTTGTATAATTAAAGCATTCCTAGTTAGTGAATCAATATTAGAAGACCTTCCCTGATCCCACAAACCCTATTTAAGATTTATACACATTTGTGGTTCACCTTGAAGTGTGATGCTGGGTATGTAATATTTTGGAAGAATTGATGCTACATCTTCTGATTCTCCCCTAATTTCTGAATGATCTCTGCCTTTAGCCTTGGTAGAACTGAAAATATTGCCATCACAACGTGAAGCTCCCCATTAAATTCAATGCATGTCATGAAATTACTTAATTTATAACGTTAAATGGCAGTGAGATTAATTTGCTCTAAGAACAAAAGGAAAACAGAGGAGGCCCTTTGAGCCCGCCTCACCATTCAATGAGACCGCAGCTTCCACGTAAATTACACCCTCCTGCACTATCCCCATATTCCTTAATTCTTAATAACCAAAAATGTACTGACTTCTGTCTTGAAGTATACGCGACACCTGAATATCCACAGCACTCTTGGGTGGAGAATTCTAAAGATTCACAACCTTTTGACTAAAGAAATTTCTCCTCCATCTCAGTCCTAAATGGCCAACCCCTTATCTTATCCCTAGTTCTAACTCACCAGGTAGAAAAACAGCCTCCTATCATTTATTCTGTCAAGCCCCTTAAGAATTTTAAATGTTTCAATGAGATTACCTCTTGTTCTACCAAACTTTGGGAAATATAGGTCTAGTCTACTCTCTCGCTCCTCGTACGACGATCCCTTCACACCAGGAATCAGTCTAGTGAACCATTGTTGTACTCCCAAGGCAAATATATCTTTCCTCAGGTAGGGAAATTAAAACTGTACAAAATATTCCAGATACGGACTCCTCATGGCCTATATTATTACATAAGATTGTTAAGGTTCCTTCCATCAAAAACATGTTTCTTGTGGGAACAGACAAAAATGTTAATGACCGCTTCACCGAAAGGAAATCCCTTGGGTACGTTATCTGTTAAATACCTGGAAGCATGAGGAGCCAATTGTTCCCCAAAGCTTTCTCCATGGCAATGCCTCAGCCAGAGTGGACTTGCCAACCAAACAGCATCCTTTTGTCCTGTAGTATAAATTGTTGTAAGCATTTAAAATTTGGCATTCTTGCATTTGCCCTGTTGAGTGCAAGACAAAAAACTTGAGCAATATATCTCTTTTCAGCAATATTCAAGGTAGTAAATTATTCCCGGAGGTTTTAAAATGTTGTTTTGGCAATTCTTTTGTGCCAGTTGTGCCATCCACAGTCACATCATAATGCATAATGTCATAATTAAAATTAGATAAACATCTTTCAGAAAATAACATTTTGGGATACAGTGAGTAATTTGAGTCATGACATGGTAAGTGAAGCATAGGAGGAAAAAGGTAACTTTGGACCTATGGTTCTCAAAACTCGGCTCCATAGGTTTTCCTCACCCCTTCTCTGGGTTTGTTGTAGTATAATTGACAATTAACTGCCATGATTAATTAGCTCCATTATCATTCAACCATGTATCTATCAGGATGGTAGAAGTGAACTAGATGGACCGTAGGAATTTCTGGAGTTAAAAAGAAAACCATCTTCCTATGAAAGTCGGTCCACCATCTTGCTGGCCCCATACTTCATTGGTGAAGAATGTTTGCACACCTATTGGTCATTAACTTCTCGAAAACCAATGCAACAATTCCTAAACACAAATGGGTCACAATGTTATCTTTTTTTATATTTTTCTTTTCCTTTTTCAGAGTCTTTTTTTTCTCCCCTTAATCCATTCTGTTTCTGATTTGACTCTAATCCACCTATTTCTATCTCTATCATTTGCTCTGTTTCTTTATCCTTTTCTTTCATTGGTTAAGGAATAGAAGGTTGGGCATGATGTTTGAGATCCGAAATGTGACATTTGTATCACTGCGCTTGCTGTTTCAACAACTTGTGATATAAATATAGCACAATTTGAACTTTGAGGCAAAATCCAACTTACACTGCTCATCGTGCAATGCACCATTGTAACAATTTCTGGCCTATCAATACATTCTCAAAAAATTATCAAAGCTGATACCTCAGTTAAACCAACTGCCCAGCTTGAGTGATCATTGTTCCCTTCTTGAGGTGGCTAAATCTTAAAAAAGTATAATAAATTTCATACTAATTTTCTGGCTTATTATAATGTAGGTTTATGGGTGTTAGTGTAGATGGTTCTGTCTGTGTGACTCAATTGCATTTAGAGTCAGGTAGAATGCAATTTTGAAATTATCAAAAGAAGCTAGGTGTAGAAATGTACTTAAAATGCTAATAAGTAAACATGGATGCTGTCTTAGCATGTAAGGTGTGAAGGAAATTTGCATTTTTTAGATAAGTGAGGGATTGTTTGGATTTCAAAGGGATGTTAATCTGTTTACAACTAGCTAGATAAGCACGGTTAAAGAGTGTGTTTATTTTGATAAAAAGTTACTGGTGTTATGGCACAGCGGATGATAAATGCTGGGCTACTCAAAATTAAACACTTATTAACAAAATAAAAGATTTTAAGCACCTACATAGGTTTACAGATTACTACTATAGTAACTCCTAAAACCCTTAATTAATCTGACTCCAAGTTACATCCCTGTTAAGGCAAAACAAATAGATTTAAACAGACCCAGGCAATGCACACAATATTCTGGACTGTGATATTCAAAGTGCGTTTTCTTAACTTTGGTTCCTGTAAACAGCAACTTGATGCACTGAGGCTTGACATACTTGTGATAGATCTTAGAATGCCTTTTCCCTTACTCACAACTTTATACATGTTTCTTCCTTTTAATGCAAATTCCATTGTTCCCATATGTTTTTGCAACTTTACTTTCCTCATAATATAAATCCTTTCATCGTACTAATTCTATCAGTAACCTTTGGGAAAAAATAAAAACACTGTTTGGCTTAGCTTCTTCTGGCTAAGTGTAAAGTCTTACCATCTCTTTGAAATCAAAATTACTCTGGTTTATTTAAAAATGCAATTTTTCCTTACACCTCATATTCCAAAACTTCAGCCACGTTTATGTATTTAGCATTTCAAACCTAGCTTCCCTTTCGATAACTCAAAGCCTCCAGACCAGATGTCTCAATGCAATTAAATCCCACCCACGCACACTCTCCAAACCCCACTATTAACCTACCTTTACAATAAATCATAAAATTATGAAAATTATCTTCATGAACCCCCAATCTTTATGGAAATGAACTGTCAAAATTTAAAAAGACAGCTTTATTTTCTTAGCCCTTCTCACAACAGAAATCATTCTACTCCAGTGTCCAGGTTTTTAAATGTCCAATTTTCCCCTTTTAGCTTCAAATTGTTGACAATGTATATGCAATTAGATTTTCTCATCCAGCCACATGTATAATCTGTAGATTAAATGGACGCAGTCATGAACTCTATCTAAATAGCCTTTCACTTCTGTTTTGAAATTTGTCCAGAAACTTTAAAGGATTGTGGTCTGTATAAACAATTGTTTCTGACAAATTGTTTGCAACGTAGATCCCAAAATGCTGCAATGCGCTAACACCAAACCCAGAGTGTCCTTTTCAATCACTGAATATCTTTTCTGTTATATATTCAATATCTGTGAAAAATACCCTATTGGTTTCTCAATTCCAGTTTCATCATCTTGTAATAGTACGACCCCAATGCCTATATCACTTGCATCAATGGCCAACTTAAATTATTTGGCACAATTGGGTACTGCCAAAACTGGTGGTATAGTCAATGCAGTTTTCAAACTGTCAAATACCTTCTGACACTCCTGTGTCCATTGAAACTTCTTGTTCTTTAATATTTCAGTCAATGGAGCAACCACACTGCTAAAGTTTGGTACAAATTTCCGGCAAAACCCACTCCTGCCCAGAAATCTCTCAACCTCTCATTTTGTTGTAGGCACGGGGAAAACCATGATGGCCTTAATTTTCACATCTCTTGGAGCCACCTTATTATGTCCAATGGTATGGCATAGATATGTAACTTGTGCTTTTGCAAATTCACTTTTAGTCAAGTTCATTACCAGATTAGCTCCTAATCGACAAAGCAATTCTTCCAAATGTCGTAAATGCTCTTCCCACATTTGACTGAACACTATCAATACAAACAGCACAATTGCTCAGTTTGACACTTACTTTGTCAGTCTTTGAAATGCTGCAGGTGCATTTTTCAGACCAAATGGCATGAACGTAAACTGATATAGTCCATCTGGCATCATAAAAGCCGATACCTCCTTTGCTCTCTCCGATAATGGTACTTGCCAATATCCTCTTAGCAAGTCAATCTTTGTGATAAATTTTGATTGTCTCACTTTCTCAATGCAATCTTCCAACCATAGTATAGATATGAATCCATTTTTGTCACTGCATTCACCTTTTAATAGTCCACAAAGATACAGTTCCAAAGACATATGGAAAAATGGAATTTACATATTAAAGAGAGAAACATATATAAAGGAGAAGGAAAGGCTATGTCATGGCCATGTAAGATCTAACAGGAGTGTGTGAAACAGCCTTGAAGAAGTCTCCAGCCATTTGTGCATAAGTCTGTTGTGTCCAGTGACTAAAGTTGGAGAAAGCCATCTGGAATTCCACTGTCAAGTGGATAATGTGTTAAATTGCTGGTTTCTTTTAAATCTAAAATATATTTTGGACTGTTGCCTAAATTGGGGGTGTGTAACTGGGAGTCAAGTTAATTAGGAATTTTAAGATTTGTTATAGTAGTAAGTAACTGTAGTCTTATGTAAGTGCTTGAAATATTTTATTAATATTTTAATTTTTTAAATCTCTAAAGGTCTTGGTGGACTCATTACTTCTGAATTTAGTGCACACATCTCATAATAAATACAAATTGCAAAACCATTGTGATAGCATGGCCAAATTTCTCTTGTGGATTTGGTCTGCCTGGCACACATCATCTGCCACGTCATAACACCAAATGATTTGGTTGTTTTTTTGTTGTTACTATCCATGGTTTATTTATTTAAAAATCAGCTTCTGTTGCTGCCAAGGGCTGCATTGAGGCAAGTTTTACACTCAATCATTCCAAGTAAAATATAACATACAAAAATATATATTTGCTAATTGTTTTGTATGAATCAGTGACAACTTTTAACTGTATTTGAAATAGGTAAAGAATTTATGAACTTTTTAAAGCTTGTAGGTTGTTAGGGGATTCTTGTTTTTATTTGCGTAGGCCCAATTCAGATACCAAAGAATAACTTCCATTTTGATCATGACGCAGGAGCTTCCCTTTGACTTCCATAACTAGGCTTTCTCCATTGTGTCTCAATATACTTTTGTAACAGATTTGTTTCCCTAATGTTTGATTACATTTAGTGAGTTATCTTATTAATGTATTCCTTGAAACATGACTCCTTGTGTATATATAAAGCATTTATCACAAAATATCCTAAGGCACTTTACAAAGCATAATTAGACACTTGACACCAACTTGATGGAAGGGACATTAGGGAGGATGACTAAAAGCTTGGTCAATTGTTGGGTTTTATGGAGGGAATGAAGGGAGAGAGCCTGTGTTGTACCAGCAATGTTTAGCACAGATGGTTGACTTGGCTCCAATTTTTCATCTCACAGGTTTCTCATTTGAACAACCTCAACCCCACAAAAGCCCCTCCTTCTCCCCCCTGTGGACGAGATGTGTCAGCCGCAAGGCTGAATCCTAGTCCAGGGTGCTGAGTGACAGATTGGTGTAGGCTGGAAGCCATCATCCCACACTCTGTATTCAATTTCTATAATGATGAGCTTATTTTAGATATGAAATTGAAGCTATGGTTGATGAACTTGACATGAGTGTTAATTATTGGAGATTATCTCAATTTGTTATAAGGTAAATAGTGTAAAATTGCATTGTGACATTATCAGAGTTCTTTGCCTGTATAATTTTAACAAGCCTGAACTTGGTCAACTGTTTTGAATATAATTATATCATTTATCTTTCATTTTATCTCTGATTGCAAAAAAGGCGAAACTTAATATTAGAGATCTTGCCGATTTTACATGAGGATGCTAGGTGTTAACTTTTTGTCCCACATGACCACAGGATAAAGTTTATTTTTAATAATGTGCCCGCACGTTTGCACTTTACTTCCCTAAACATCTTTACATGTTTGTCGTATACCTGTCCCCTAACAAGCAGCAATCTGCTTTAACAGCTTAACAGAAACAGCCACTTTCTTATAATGATTGAGGTTTCATTCATCTTTTATTTACATCATCCAGGGTTCTGTTCTTTTTGAAAGTCTTTCTGAGCTGCTTACTTGCGCGATCTAGATCTGCATAAAGCAAACTGCAATTAAATGCTCCTTTGTCTTTTTAAGAACCTCCAGAACAAAACCAATTTGTCTGGATCCCCAGCTCAATTCCACATTCATCTGCATGCAATATATTGTACATTGCTATCAGCAATACATTTTTATCAATGATTTGTACACAGCTACATTACAATCAATTACTTGCTTATTTGGCTAGAAGATGATGATGATAAAAATAATTTGAGAGATCAACACGTGCCATCACTAATGTGTAAACCAAGCAGCAATTTCAGGGGTTTAAGATATATGCCCTGTTTTACTCCAGAACATGCTGGTTGATTTATGCCACTCTTAGATTTTGCTTCACACAGATAGCATGTTGCCCTTAGTCTTCCTGCATTTTTTAAGAACTGATTAATAGGCAAATAACATGCAAATTCAAAGTCTTAGCACAGTTTAAGTTTAGTAATTTAAAGTATTTTTGATAATGTGATAATTGATCATGGTTATCGATCAACCTGTCTGGTCCAGAACAATTTAAATTGCGGAGTTTCATTCCTTCAGATAGTGACTTGTTGGAAATTTTTAAATTGTCAAATTTTCAAGGTTTACATTTTTAGTTGTCTTTTTTCTCTCTCAACCCAATCGTTCTTCCCCCCCCCCCCCACCCTTTATTTATCTTTTTGCCCATGATTTAGCTCTAATGACTGAGAAAGGTGGTGAATTACTCTTTATTTGTCCTTTAAATCTCATTGGTTAAGGAGATGCATTATTGATCTCACCATTCACCATGATGGTTCCACATGTCCTGTTACCCTTGCCATGCCATTATCTGCTTACATTTCAAGTTCGGGAACAAGCACTTTTTGAGAGGAAAGAAAATGTGTAACTCACAACGCACAGGATATGCACTGCTCCAGCAAGTTCTGGTCCAAATATTTCAGACCACAGGGGCATAAATTACACCTTTTTAATTCAGCGAGTTTGAAGTTTCTCTTATATGAAATAATGAATTCATTAGACTTCTGATTAATACCAATGAAATCAACTGCTTATTAGAAAACTCAAGGATGACAAAAGGCCCAAGGTGCCCATGATGTTTCAAAGCTCTCTTGACTAGTAACAGGTGATTTTACATTAGCCTTACAAGGACTTTTGCTTGTTGTTTCCCAACACTGGATTCTTTCACTCAGTAACATCCCCAATGTAAACTTGCTGAATTTGTCAAGTCTGGCCATCAGGAATAGCGAGGTTTTATTTTTTAAAAATGCTTTAAAAGTGCTTCAACATTCAAGTGGTAGGACTGGCATTGGAGAGAAGAGAGATTTTGAAGGGTTATTTAAAAAGTCATGAGAACTGCATTTGGCCTGTAGGCCAAGTATTGAGTATTGCTGTTTTAAACTTCCACAACATCAATGTGTTCTTATTTTGTTGTTGAAGTCTACGTTGTTTTTCTGAACATAAATACAAACTAAATGTAATGTTTATATGCCTGTAATCAGTACTCTATATCACCAACTTGTTACTTTGAATTTGTTACTGATTATCTAGCTATTGGAGGTGAATCTTACCACAATAATAAGGATGGAAGGAGTGAGAAATGAACCTGTCTTTTGTTTTTCTGTAAACAAGACTCAGTGGGAATGTTTTTTACCTCTTGCATTGCTGTCAATTCAATACAGTACCTGTATCCTTCCACTTGTTGAATTTTTTGAAACTATCAGGCAAATTTAATCATTCCACTAGATGGCAGTCTAATTTGTATGTAACAAAAAAGTCATGCTACATTTATTTGAGTTTTCTTTTGCTTCATGAAATCATAAAATCATAAAAGGGTGTAAAGATAAGCCCATCAGTTACAGGCTAGTCGGTTTAATCTCAGTGATGGTGAAATTTCTAGAAAAAATAATTCAGGACAAAATCAATAGTTGCTTGGGCAAATGCAGGTTAATTAAGGAAAGCCAGCATGGATTTGCTAAGGGCAAATTGTGTTTAACTGACAAACTGGAGTTTTTAGATGAAGTGAGAGCTTTGGGGGTTATGTTATTGATGTGATGTACATGTACTTCCAAAAGGCATTTGATAAAGTGCCACACAACAGATTTGTCAGCAAAGTTATAACTCATGGAATAAAAAAGACATTAGTGACATGGATACAAAATTGGCTGAGTGACAGGAAATATATGGTTAATGGATGCTTTTCAGGCTGAAGGAAGGTTTGTAGCGGAGTTCTTCAGGTGGTATTAGGAATTTTGCTCTTTCTGCTATACATTAACGATCTAGACATTATACAGGGCGCAACTTCAAAATTAACATGATACAAGATTTGGAAACATTGCAAACAGTGAGGAGGATAGTGTAGAACTTCAAAAGAATATAGATAATTTGGTGGAATAGGTAGATAAGTAGCAGATGAAATTTAATGCAGAGAAGTATGAAATGGTTCATTTTGGTAAGAAGAATACAGGGAGAAGATATAAAATAAAGAGTACAATTCTAAAAGAGCAGAGGAACCTGGGTAATTATTTGTGCATACGCCATTGAAGGTGCCAGGGCAGGTTGAGAAAGCAGTTCAATTTATAAAGCATACAGCATCCTAGGCTTTATTAATCACAGAATTGTTATAGGGGCTTAGTGTACAAAAGCAAGAAGGTGTTAGGTTAAACTTGTATCGAACACTGGTTTGGCCTCAACTGCTCAACTGGAGTATTGTGTACTGTTCTGGGTGCCACATTTCAGGAAAGATATGAAGGCATTAGAGAGAATGTTTCCACGGATGAGGAGCTTCAGTTACAAAGGTTGGAAAGCTTAGGCAGTTTTCCTTGGCGAAGTGAAGGCTGAGAGATTTGATAGAGATCTACAAAATTATGAGGGGTCTGGATAGGGAAAAATCCTTCCCACTGGTAGAAGGATCAAAAACAAGAGGGCACAGATTTAAGATAATTGGCAAAAGCAACAATGGAAACACGAGAAGCTTTTTCACGCAGTTGGGATCTGGGATGCACTGCCTAAGAGTATGGTGGAGGCAGATTCAATCGAGGCATTTAAGAGGAAATTGGATTATTATCTGCAAAGGAAAAATGAACAGGATTATGGAGCGAAGGCCATGAAGTGGCACAAGGTAAATTGCGCCCTCGGAGAGTTAGTGCAGATACGACAGGCTGAATGGCCTCTTGTGCTGTAACTGCTCTGTGATGTTTCCTGACATCTGTATTTAACACAAAACTTCTTCATACACACTCCATTGTTCGTCACTAATTTTAAAAGCTTGAGTTGTATCATCTTCGGTGTAAGTAGGTTTTGCTTCTTTAGCCTTTCTTCATAAATTGTTGATAAATTCATTGTTTTTCAATCAGTAAAGTTCTTATCATTTGAATTAAGTAACAAATGATATAACACAGTGGGAGTTTAGTGCTCACAATTTGTGAATAATAACTAATTTGCACTAGCAACTTTGAATTAAGAATGGGCTGTATGAGAGATCTGATGTCATTCTTGTTATGCTTCAGCAGTTTCCCCCTTTTTCTAATTAGTTACCAGGAAAGCCAGCATGGATTTATTGAAGCCAAATAGTGTTTAACTAATATGCTGGAGTGTTTTGATAAGGTAAGAGAGGGTCAATGAGAGTAATGCTGTTGATGTGGCATACATGGACTTCCAAAAGACATTTCATAATGTACTGCACAATAGACTTGAGCAAAGTTAGAACTCATCAATAAAAGGGGCAGCAGTGACATGGATACAAAATTGGCTGAGTGACAGAAAACAGAGTGGTGGTTAATGGATATTTTTCAGACTGGAGGCAGGTTTGTAGTGGAGTTCCCCAGAATTACACAGAGTGCATCAAAGTGTAATCTCATGAATCTTATTTAGAATGTTACCTCCTTGGATCTATTGCTGTACTTATGGATCTACTTATGCACTTGAACTCTTTGCTTTGTCAACTGATGCCATATGATGCAATTACACTCGATATTTGAACATGCACAGGCAAGGTACCTCTCTGCTTTAATCATCCTTAATATACAATTGTTTTGTAATTACTGTATTTTTAGTACTAATGTTCACTACTGTGGATTTCTCTATCAACGGAGCATTTGTAAGTCAGGGAGGTGGTGGCGTAGTGGTAATGTCACCAGAGGCCCAGCTAATGCTCTGGGAACATGGGTTCGAATCCCTTCACTGGTGGAATTCAAATTCAGTTAATAAATCCTGGAATTAAAAAGCTAGTCTCAGTGATAGTGACCATAAAACCTGTCAATTGTCATAAAAACCCATCTGGTTCACTAATGTCCTTGAAAGAATGAAATGTGCTGTCCTTAGCTGGTCAGCTGACATTCCATGGTTCAGTGGCAAAGAAGTTATTATGTTCTATAGTGTATTCAAACTTTGTAACCCATTCTTAACCAGATATTTTGGCACTGTTTCAGTCCTCTTGAAAACAAAAAGATAGTGTTAATTACTTTTTACTAGGGTTGTTTTCCTTAGAGCAGAGAAGGCTGAGGGGGTACCTGACAGAGGTATACAAAATTATGAGGGGCATAGATAAGGTAGATAGGAAGAAACTTTTCCCCTTAGCTGAGGTGTCAATAACCAGGGGCATAGGTTTAAGGTCAGGGGCAGGAGGTTTCGTGGAGATTTGAGGAAAGATTTTTTCACTGAGAGGGTGGTTAGAATCTGGAACACGCTGCCTGAGGGGGTGATAAAGGCAGAAACCCTCACAACATTTAAGAATTATTTAGATGAGCATTTGAAATGCCATAGCATACAGGATAATGGGCCAAGTGCTGGAAAATGGGATAGGTGCTTGATGGCCATCATGGACACGATGGGCCAAAGGGCCTGTTTCTGTGTTGTGTAACTCTGTGACTCCAGACCCACAGCAAGTCAATCAATTGTATTAAAACCACTACACAGCCTGAAAAAAACAATCATCTGACATCGACCTAGGCACTGGACAATGGCAAACCCAGCCCTGCTAACTGTGTAAAGTCCTCCTCTGCGGCCTTGTCTCACGCTGCTTGGAGGAAGCACTGAGAGTGGTAAGGGCACAGAACATATTCTGAGGGGGTGGGGGAACTTCAATGTCCATCACCAAGAGTGGTTCGGTAGCACCACTACTGATCGAGCTGGCTGAGTCTGAAAGGACATAGCTTCTAGACTGGGCCTGCGGCAAGTGGTGAGGTAACCAAAAAGAGGGGCTATTACTTGATCTTGACCTCATAAATCTACCTGTCACAGGTGCATCTGTCCATGACAGTACTTGTAGGAGTCACCACTGCATGGTCTTTGTGTGGAGACGAATTCCCGACTTCATATTGAGTCATGTTGTGTGGCACTACCACTGCTAAATGAGATAGATTTCGAACAGATCTAGCAACTCAAAACAAAGCATCCAGGAGGCACTGTGGGCCATCAGCAGCAGCAGAATTGTATACATATTTGTATTCAGAGCAGAGCTGGGAGTTAAAAATATGCGAGAAGGAGCAAGGCTGAGTGCGGAGCCAGAGAGTTAAGAGGGCGAGAAGGGACGAGACTGAGATAAACACAGTAAATTGTAGTACATGTAAGAATTATTCTAAATTAAAATAATAATTAAAATAAATTATTAAATACTTTAGTAAATGCTTTATATAAAGTATAAGGTACGTCAGTGCATCTCGGCCATGTGGAATGTGCATCTTGCGGGATGTGGGCAGTCATGCAGGCACAAAGTGCCCTCGATGACTACATCTGCAGGAAGTGTCACCAGCTGCAGAAAATTGAGCTCAGAGATGCGGATTTTGAGTGGCGGCTGGAGTCACTGGTGCATCTGCAAGGCTGAGGATTACATGGATAGCACATTTAGAGAGGTGGTCACACCTTGGCTAAGAAGTACACAGGCAGAGAGGGAATGGTGACTGCCAGAGTATCTAAGAGAAACAGGCAGGTAGTGCAGGAATCCCCGTCTAACTGCTTTTCCATTTTGGATATTGGTGAGCGCGATGATTCCTCAGAGGACTGTAGCAAGAGCCATGTCAATGGCACCACAGGTGGCTCAGCTGCACAGGAGGGGAGGAGGAAGAGTGCAGGTGCTATATTAGTAGGGGATTCCATAGTTCAGGGAGCAGACAGGCGTTTCTGTGGCTGTAGGCATGATTCCAGGATGGTATGTTGCCTCCCTGGTGCCAGGGTCAAGGATGTCACAGAGCAGCTGCAGGAATTCTTTTGGGGGAGGGGTGAACAGCCAGAGGTCGTGGTCCATTTTGGGACCAATGACATAGGTAGAAAAGAGATGAGGCCCTGAAAGCAGATTTTAGGAAGTTAAGGGAATTAAAAAGCAGGACCTCCAGAGCAGTAATCTCAGGATTACTCCCAGGGTCACATGCTAATGAGCATAAAAATAGGAAGACTGAGCAATTCAACATGTGGCTGGAGAAATGGAGTGGGAGGGAGTTACAATGTACAGCACTATTCACGATTCCACAGATACTGAAGCTGTCTGTTCCCAATTTCAGCAAGACCTGGACAATATCCAGGCTTGGGCTAACACATGGCAAGTATCATTCACACCACACAAGTGTCAGGCAATGAATATCTCCAACAAGACAGAATCCAACCATCTCTTCTTGATGCTCAATGGCATTACCATCACTGAATCCCCCATCATTGATATCCTGGGGGTTACCATTAACCAGAAACTGAAATGGACTAGCTATATAAATACTGTCAGAGGCTAGGAATTTTGCAGAGAGTAACTGATTTCCCCCAGAGCCTGTCCACCATCTACAAAGCATATGTCAGGAGGGGCGATGGAATTCCCTTCAATTGCCTGGATGAGTACAACTCCAACAGCATGCAAGAAGCTCAACACCATCCAGAGCAAAGTAGCCCACTTGATCAGCAACACATCCACATCTTCAAAATCCACTCTGCACCATTGATGCACAGTAGCAGTAGTGGGTGCCATCTACAAGATACATTGCAGCAACTGGCCAAGGCTCCTTAGACAGCACCTTCAAAACTCATGACCTCTGCCACATAGAAGGACAAGGGCAGCAGATGTATGGGAACACCACCACCTACAAGTTCCCCTCCAAGCCACTCTCCATCCTGACTTGGAAGTATATCACCGTTCCTTCAGTGTCGCTGGGTCAAGATCCTGGAACTCCCTCCCTAATAGCACTGAGTAGACCCACACCACATGGACTGCAGCGGTTCAAGAAGTCAGCTCACCACCACCTTCTCAAGAGCAATTAGGGATGGGCAATAAATGCTGGCCTAGCCAGCAACGTCCATATCCCATGAAAGAATTTTTCAAAACCCATCCCGTTGGTAAGTATTTGTAGATGTATTGGGGAACTTTATCCTAATAGATACTTGCATAATTAATATCTGTGAAGGAAAAGGAAGGGGGTGGATTTGTGGAATGTATTCAGGAGAACTTCCTTGACCAGTATGTTCTTGGTCCAACTAGGAAGAAGGCATTGCTGGATTTGATGCTGGGGAATGAGGTGGGCCAAGTGGCTGTGGGGAACACTTGGATAAGACAGATCATTGTACCATTACGTTTAGATTAGTAATGGAAAAGAGCAAGGAATAGTCTGAGGTTGAACTTCTAAATTGAAAGAGGGCTAACCACAATGACATGAGAGAGGATCCAGCTGGAGTAAAATGGGACCAAAGATTTTTCTGTTACAGTTTTTTTCCTGTCAATGTGTCATGAGGAGGAGATATTTTGGGTGCAGTCTAGGTACATTCCAACAAGGGTGAAAGGTAGGGGAGCTAAAGCCAGAGCTCATTGGATGATGATGGAGATAAAGAACTTGATGAAACAAAAGGTGTAGGATGTATCTCAAGTGAATTCTTCAAGCGAGAACCAGGCTAAATATAATTGGTTGAGAAGGTAAGCATTGGGGAAAAATAAGACTAGCAAAGAGTGAATATGAGAATAGAATGGCAGTTGACATTAAAGAGGACCCAAAGGTATTCTGCCAGCCTCTATGGTAAACAAGTAGTAAGAGGCAGGGTGGGTCCTTTTAGGGACCAAGAGGATGAATATACTTAAGCTAGGATACTTAATGGAGATTTTGTATCGGTGTTTATTTTGTATCGATGCTTACTAAGGAAGAGGACGCCGGAAAAACATCAGAAACAAAGATGGTGACGATAATGAATGGGGTGAGAATTGATGGGCAGGATGCCCTGAAAAGGCTGGCTATTGTGGATAAGCTGCTAGGTCTGGATGGCTTGCATCCCAGGTTGCTTAAAAAAAAGTGGGGGTGGAAGTGGCGGAAGGGCTTGCTGTAATCTTCCAGTCTTCCCTAGGTACAGATGAGGTGCCAGAAGATTGGAGAATGGCAAATGATAACACCTTTATTTATGAATGGGTACAGTAATGTTCCAAGTAACTACAGGCCTGCCACTTTAACATCAGTGTTTCTAAAACCTTACCTACCAATCAGGGAAAATATCAACAGGCACTTTGAGGAGTTTGAATTAATTAAGGAAAGCCAGCATTAATTTGTAAAAGGCAGATGGTGCTTGACTAATCTAAGTTATTTTTTGATGAAGTAATACAGGAGTGATGAAGGGAATGCAATGGATGTTGTCTATATGGATTTTATAAAAGCATTTGACAAAGTATCACACAAAAGGCTTGGTTTGAGACTGTTAGAATAGGAGGGTCAGTGTCTGCTGAGATAAAAATTTGGCTTAAGGATGGAGAACAGTAAGTTTTGGTAAATGATTGATTTCAGATTGGAGGTTGGTAGACTACTGTGCTTCCCAAGGACCAGTGCTATGATCGCTGTGTTTGTTTTTGCTTATCTTGTCTATATGAATACAGAGTAAAATCTCCAACGTTTGCTGATGATACCAAACAGTGAGGATGATACCAACCAACTGCAACAGGACAGACTACCAGAATGGGCAGATGAGTGGTAGATAGAAGTTAATGCAGAGAAGTGTGAGGTGATGCATTTTGGAAGGAAGGATAGGGAGAGGCAGTACAGATGTAATGGCACTGTTCTAAGGAGTGTGCATGGACAGAAGGATCTTGAGGCTTAGTTGCATGGATATTTGAGGGTGGTGGGACATATTGAGAGAGCAATTAGCAATGCATATGCAATCTTGGATTTCAAGGAAGTATTGAGTATAACAGCAAGGAACTTATGCTGAACCTTTATAAAGCTCTAGTTATGCCACAACTAGAATGTTGCGCCAGTGCTGGTCACCACACTTTAGGAAGGATGTGAGGGCTCTTGAGAGGATGAAGAGGAGATTTACCAGAATGGTTCCTGGGATGAGGGAATTTAGCTACAAATTAAGTTGGAAAAGCTGGAGTTGTTCTCCTTGGAGCAAAGGAAATTGAGGGAAAATTTGATAGAGGTGTGCATGATTATGACAGGTTTTGATAAGGTCAACAATGAAAAGCTGTTCCCATTTGCTAACATATAAGGGCTAGCTGGATTGCTCAATAGAAAGCCAACATGGACTCTGGATATAATGGCTGCATTCTGTGCTGTAATGACTAAAATGTCCTGTTTTTGCACATAACTTTGTATTAATATATTTACGATATTTGCAGTGACATTGTTGGTTAAATGGGATCTCCATTGCTAAAAATAATTTTACATGACGGGCTAGAATTTTTTTAAATATTGTTTAGGCATATTTTAACAAGCAAGAGGATCTGTAAATAGTCTAATGCTAAGTATCAATCAAGACATTTAAGATATTAAATCAATTTTTTGGTGGTCTTTGGTTGAATTAAACATCCAGGTTTAAAACAAATTACGTAAGCACTTTATTTTCACTTGCACTAATGCATAAAATTTCAACAGGTGAGATTCTGGATTTATTGAATTCTGTGATCACCTTGGCTCAGTAATGGTGCTGTTACTATTGAGTCACAAGGTTGTGGATTCAAATTCCATGCAAGAAACTTAAGCGCATAACCTAAGTTGGTATGTATTTCTGTTTCGTTCTAAGAGAGTGATGCACTCAAGTCTGCTCAGGTAAATGTAAAATATCCCAGGGTGCTAACTGAAGATTAGGTGTGTTCTCCCTGTCTCCGCTGAACACTTGTCCCACAAACAGCACCATCAAAATGATGTAACTTGTCATTTATTTAATTGCTCTTTGTGGGCAATGCTTCTGCACTTCAAATTAACTATTGATTGTGAAGCATTTTGGAGTATCCTAAGGATGTTTAAGGCATATACCAATGCAAGCTTGTTCCTTACCAACACACTGTCTATGTCACTTACAAATAATGGGCATTTGAATGAAATACCAGAGGATGGCAAGTGCCAATGTAACAGTGCAAATTCATGCTGCATCATTATCAAGTGAGATGGGAAGTAAAAGTGTGTCATTTTAGGAAGTATTTTTAAATAGATTATTTCTCTAGTTGTATTTAATTCTCCATTAGATACCTAAACATTTCTCGATGTAATTATTGCATATGCATAATATTTAACCAATGCTGGGCTCTTGCATTCTCATGTTGTGCTTGGATTGGCTTGGCCTTAATAATTTCTAAATTGTTTAATGTCCCTGAGCTTTATTCAGGGCAGAGCCAAGTAACATACCCATTGGCTAAGTAGCAATATGCAGTTTTGGCACTCATGCTGGCCTGGACAGAAATTGCATGGATGAATACAAATGTATGTCAGATATGTGTTTTTACAAAGCATTTTGAATAACAGTTCTGGCAATGGGTATATGTGAACTTGTATGTTTAAAGTGTTGGTGATTGCAATCTTATATGGAGTATTCTGGTCACTTAATGGGCTGTGGTTACTTTATTTAATCCACTTTTATACTGTTAGATCAGTGGTTTCTGCTCCTTTTTATTTTTGCCAAATACTTTCTTCCCATTGGCCAACTGTTGTTTACATTGCACAACTATTGGGACATGGGTTACATATAGCTGTTGAAATGACCTTTTTAGGTAAAGTCTGTCCAACATTGTTTACAACTAGAGGTTTTCTCACACATCTGTTTACACCCATGCATATTTATTGAATTTTCTCATCCCAATTTTAAATTAATTATCTTTCGCTTGTTCAATAGCAATGTATTATTATTCACTATTTGCCAACTGAATGAACACAGTGATGAGCTCAAGGACTCTGCCATCATGATCATCAAGCATTGTATAAAAGTGACAGAGACTTGTCCTTCAATTTTTTGATTTTAGAAGTCACAATGCATTGGCTGTTCTCCACATCAGGACATAGATCTTTCTGGTGTTTCCAGAGCACTGAGCATTGATGGGATGTGAAGGCAAGGTGAAACAAAATAATTGCATGTTACAGCATGGCAAATTTTAAAATGCTGTAGCTATGGCTTTGATTGGTCAGCCACTGAGGTGACTTCAGAAAAGCATTTTACTTTTTAAGACAAAGTTCATACTTTTTATTACCAATATATTTGAGAATAAAGCTATTGTCAGATAATCCAGTTACCATGTATCAATGCAGGAATGTTCAAACTATTATCAACTTGTTGCTAAATAGATGGGTCTCAGTTTAGACCCAAGAAGTGTTAAATTTTAAGATCTCCCCATATTTACACTTTTTAATGCAGCTATTTTTCACTTCCAGTTACGAACCAGAACTGTTCCCAGGTCTTATTTACAGAATGGTCAAACCAAGAATTGTTCTGCTTATATTTGTTTCCGGCAAGGTTGTTTTGACAGGTAAAACAAATCTGGTTCATGTATATTTTATATTGGTCTATTGCATTTTTGGGAGCATCACAGATCAGTATCTAATTTGAACTGTGTACTTTCAGTGAAGCTTATATGAATTGTCCAAATTCTACTATTCACCAGAAGAAAATATTTTTGTTCAAACTCATTTGCTCTTTGTCATTTGGAGGGGAGACAATAAATAGCTGTAACTAAATGATATAAGTATCTTTTACAGCCTTGTACCTGCAAAAAATAATCAATGAAATTTTCTCATTGATCCATTTCAATAATATATTAATCAGCTTCATTTTAAAAACTTTTCTGTAATCTAATTACTCACGGTTCCTTTCTGATTCAATCCAAGTGTATAGAAATCAGTTTTTAGATGAATTTGTATTTATGCAATTGAGCTACAATAGGTATATATTTTTGGTGTTCTAAATTCTGTATAATGGGTGTTGACAAAGAAAATACAAGACTAATTTAGGATTATAGATCATTCATTTTACACAGATATAGTGAATTATGCAGTTATGAAATGACTATATATTCAAACAGCACAAATCTTTTCAGTAATTGATGCAGACATGCTCTCCCCAAATTTTTATATAAGTAACTGTTTAGGCAAAATAGCCTCACCATATCTAATTTAAGCTCTGTATGGATGTTTAATTCCTAAGACTGAACTGAAATATTATTTTAAAAGTAATAGTGAGAGAACCAAATCATGCTTAGAATGGAAATTAGCTTTTATAATATATCTATTATAGGATGTGTGTGTGTATACATATATATATTAATATATATGTATTTTGTTTGACTCAAAATTTTCACGTCCCTTTCCCTCTTTTGTTTGTCATTTATGATGAGCTCCTAAGTTTTTGTTGTAATAAAACACTTACTTTCACTGCTAATAACACTATTACTGCACATTTGCACAAAAGATGCATGCTCTGAAGGATCAGATTTTAGCACCAGCACAGAAATTAGCAAAAACTTGCCTGAAAGGATGGTATTTTACTGTCATGGATTCTGTTCAAGTTGTTTTAATATCTGACACCTCAACAGAAACACCACGTAGCACTCAGGACAAAAAATTTAAAAAGTTTGTTTATCCTGTAGGTGCCAAAGTACGTTCGGAGATCTATGAAGCTTTTGAGAACATCTATCCCATTTTAAAGGGCTTTAAGAAGGCATAGTGGCAAAACCAGAATCCTTTCATAGACATTCTTATACCTCAACACAAGAACTGATATCAATGTTGGTGAGCGCATATGAAAGGAATCACTTCCCTGGGACCACACCTGATGATGCAATTCACAAAATCATAAAATAAATATTGAAGAAGATAGGTTTTATGGATCATTTTAATTCATCCAACCAAAAGACTCTGCAGTTCTCCCCATCCTAAGTAATTCCATTCTATGTGTTAATCATTCCTTATTGGAAGAACTGGTGTCAGTCCTAAATTTTCTTTTTAGTAGTTTGAACCCGCCACCTATCCTACACTTGCAGTTTAATTTGAATTAACTTTATATTTATACTAATTGCTATCCTGTATACCTGCTATAAAGATCAACACGCAGTTGCCTCCTTTCAAGGCTGAAAAGCCTCAAGTTTCTGCTTTTTTTTTCCTCAACATATTACATTATTTTACCTACTTATATTTATCTAGGTCTTATTTTATTTCTGAGTTGCCCTTCTTAATAAGGTGAGATATTCAAATGTAAGCAATTAGCGATGAGTTTCTATTTCAAAATGATATAAATTAGAAACAGTAGTAATCCCAATGTCATACGCTGAAGCAGCACATTCAACACTCTGTTTAAGCTGTTTAAATGTTCTTTTGTAGATTAAAAGATCTAATAATGAAACAATGCATTTTTTGGCTGATTTCAGTATGTTGGGGGGATATTTAATGTTTTGAATGTGTATTGAACTGTATTTGTATGGCTTTGAGAATTAAGGATAGTGATTAGATGAAATTTGTAATTTGAAGGAATCTGTTGCAGAAAAGAAATGAGTAAGTATTCTAGAATTGTATCTTGTTTCAAATTATTCTTTAATCAACTTAACTTATTTTGTGTTGTTGCAATATTTCGTAGGTCAAATGTCAAAATGCTGGCAAAGTAAGACTTATCTATTGATTTAATTGGAAATTTCAAACAAGTTGAAATTCCTTTTAATCTGCCTTTCCTTACCTGGCCACCCAGTTTGCTCCTGTCCAGACAAATCATACTTGCAGTCTAATCATACTTTTAGTCAATACCTCTGTCCATCATGTACCACTTTATGCAGAGCATGTTTCTGTAAATGGCCAGTCTCATGACATCAGAAAAGTCTTCTAAAGAGGCTCCCTGACCACTTTACCTTCACAATGAATAGTTGAAGCGTACAAACTAGGAAGGTCCCAAATTCAGTCCCCAGCCTGGGTTGAGTTAACTGTCCAAACTTGACTTGCATGGGTATTACAACAGGCCACAATACCTTTGGATTTGTTGTAGTTCTGTGCATGAAAATTGATATAATGCATCACTACCGTCATTGGGGCATCATAATAACGCGACAGAGCAGACAGGTTTCAACAAAAAACAGATAAACTTTATTACGGAGAACTTTCCAGGTGCTTCATGCTCAATCAGGATTCTTGTCAGGAAGCCCTGACCCCCGCATTGCCCACGCTTAGGGCTCATTGGCGGGAGCCTCCCAGAACATCACGTGACCTCTGATAGCCAGCAGGAGAGGCTATATCTTCACTTACTACATTTCCTCCCCCTTTAGTTTTTTTTACAATTTATAGTTACAGGGAAACATTTGAATATCCAACAACATATAAATATTTACAACTTCATGTGATTAAAGATCAAGTCTCTGAGGTGCTCTCCTTGTACGGCTAGAGTGGTAAAGCTCTACCACTTGAGGTTCCTCAACAGAATCGATAGAATGTGGAACTGCAGCATGAGACACATCATTAGAAAGTGGCAGTTCTGGGCTTGGCAACTCTACAGAGACATCAGGCATGTCTATCCTAGGTCAATCTGTCACCTTAGAAATTGAAGGTTCAACATTAATCACAGGCAGGATTTTTGGACTGTCTGTCTAGCACAGATCTGATCTACAAATGATTCTATCTTCCACTTGTACTTGTAAAGATAATGGACCAGTCTGAGATAATGGTTCCAGGAGCCCAACAAAGTCCACTTCCGAAATTTTGCATGAATACCATGTCACCTACACTGCGAGCTTTGCTGTGGTTGTGGTTCAATTTTTGATTACTCTGAATCTGCTCTACCTTCCCCTCTAATTTTGGAAACACTGGGCTTTAGCCGTGTACATGGCGACGTTTCATTAATAATTCAGACAGTGATGAACCTGTGGTTGAATGTGGAAAAGTATGATAACTGAGAAGAAAGCGGGAAAGTCCAGATTCTAAAGTACCTTCTGATAACCTTTTCATACCTGACTTGAAAGGTGTATGGCTCTTCAATGAGGGATGATAAGGGGTTGTTTTAACATGTCTGATTCCATTGAGATTCATGAATTTCTGAAACTCTGTGCTGGTAAAGGCTGTACCATTATCAGAAATGACAGGTTCAGTTAGGCCATGTATGCTAAAACAGTGATGCAGCTTCTTGATAGTTGTGCTCGATGATGACGATTTGACTTTGCATACCTCCATCCTTTAGTATGTGCATCTACAATCAACAAAAACATGATACCAAGAATGGTCCTACACAATTGATATTTAGTCTAACCCAGGGTTGACCAGGCCACTCCCACAGATGCCGAGGAGCTGAAACAGGCAACTTCTGTTGTGCTGACAATGGAGACGGTGCTTGACCACGCTTTCAATGTCACTGTCAATGCCTGGCCACCAGATATAGCTTCACGCAAGCATTTTCATCTTTGATATGCTTGGATGTGCACTGTGAAGCTCTGTCAAGAGTGGTTCTCTACTTTGTGATGGGACGACAACTCTTGACCCCACAACAAAATTCCATCATGACAGGTTAACTGTATTTCTAGCATGGAATGATCTCAAATCTTCTATACGTTAATTTGACCACCTTTGCAAAACAGAGTCTGACTTTTGACAAAATTGGATCTCTGTTTTCCAACTTCTAAATTGCTTCGCATACACAGGTGAAGAATCCAAGAAATTCAGTAAAAACACAAACTTCTTGTGGAACAGGAGCATGTACAATGCTATCTGGTAATGGGAGATGGCTGAATGCGTCCGCATTTGCAATGTGTAAGCCTGACGGTGCATGAAAGGTGTACTCATACGCAGATAGTATCAGAGCTCAACGTTGTATTCTTGATGATGCTATTAGTGGAATGGCCTTATCCTCATTGAATAAACCCATTAATGATTTATGGTCCAGCACAATGGTGAAATGTCATCCATGTAGGTACTGGTGGGATTTACTCACTCTGAAAAACTACCAATTAAACCTTTTTCTAGCTGGGATGACCCCTTCTTGGATGTGGAGAGGGTTCACAAGACTGCCAATGGACCTTTCTGATCCATTTTCCAGTCTGTGATAACATGGCTCCTACACCATAAAGAGAGGCATCACATGTTAATACCAACTCGATGGGTTGTAGTGCGCCAATAAACACGATGAATACAACAGTTCCTTTACTTTCACAATTGTGAATTCCACAACCAATGGTGATTCTTTTTTAACAAGTGTCATGGTGCCAACACAATTGTTAAGTTAGGCAAGAAACAGCAAGTTGATCATACCCAGGTAGGATTTGAGTCTGGTTACATTGGATGGTGAGTGTGTATCATTTATTGCCCAAACTTTCTCTTCTACCAGATCAAAACCCATGGCGTCCACCCTGTGACCCAGGTAAGTAACTTCTGGCGCTTTAAATGTGCATTTTTCTTCTTTAACCATATGCCGGCTTCCGTGATCCTTCTTAGCACTTCCTCCAGGTTGGCCAAGTGTTCAGTCTCAGTTGAGGTAGCATCTAGGTATACTACCACTCGCGGAAGTCCTTGCATAAGATTCTCCATTGTTCCCTGGAAGATGTTGCATGCAGACGCTACTCCAAAGGGTAGGCAAGTGTACTGATAAAGACCGTTGTATGTGTTAATAGTCACCTATTCTCTTGATGTGCTATCCAGTTCTAATTGTTGGTAGGCATGCCTTATATCTGATTTTGTATAGGAATTGCCTCTAGCCAGCTTTGCATATGTCATCTATCCTTGGAATGAGATATTTGTCTAGTTTTGTTGCCTTATTTATAGTCCCCACATATGTGTATAGTTTGGTCAGTGCTAACCACTGGAATTATGGGTGCTGCCCATTCCGACAATTGGACAGGTTGGATGATGCCCAGTTTTTCTAACTGGCACAGTTCTGCATCCTTCAATGCATAAGGCACAGGGCTGGCCTTAAAGAAATGTGGTGTCACCTGAGGATCCACATATATGTTGGCCTGCACTCCTTTTAACTTCCCAACTTCATCCTGAAATACCATGTCGTATTTTCTTAGCAGTTCAGGAACTCCTCCTGTTTTCAGGTGAAATATCTCAGACCAGTCAAGCTTGATCTTTTGTAACCAGTCTCGGCCTTAAAGACTGGGGGGGGTCCTCCTTTCACTATTATCATAGGCAGCTGGGCTGTCTGTTGCCTATAAGACACTGGTACTGTGGCGATGCCCTTTCCCTAAATAGATTCTCCACTGTATGTCTTTGATTTAGCGTTTGTTCTCTCCAGGTTTATTGGCCGTCTACCTTCATTAAGTTATTTGACAGTGTACTCTCCCACTACTGTAGTTGAGGCACCTGTATCCATCTCCATTATTAGTGGCTTCTCATTAACTTGGATTGTGAGTGATTGGTTTGGTTTTTACAGCGGTTACGATATACATTGAATAAATGCTGGTGTCGGTAGCTTCAGGTTCTGCTGTATTTTTTAAAATTCAATCATGTTGGGTTTGCTGCTTAATTTGATGCACACACTGTAACAAGGTGAGGTGCAGCATTGGAGCTATTTTACCCTTGTTGCCAAATGTAATGACTCAACGGAGCGGTCAGCTTTCAACGAGAAACAGATAAACTTTATGCCAGAGAACTTTTGTGCTGCTACATGCTCGATCAGGGCTCTCGTTAGAAGGCCCCATCCACTGATTGCCTGCACTTAGGGCTTATTTGTCAGAGCCGCCCAGAACATCTCGTGACCCCTGATAGACAGCAGGAGAGGCTGTATCTTCAGTTACTGCAAGCATCCTGTTCACATGTGCTGACTATGGCCACTCTTAAAAGGGCAAGGCCTTCAAATTAAGTCAACATGAGAAAATCGGCAATGAAAGAAATATTTTGTTGTATGTAATGATCAACTATCTGTTAAAGATGTAAATGGTGTTGATGTAAATTGTATTTAGTAGGTCAAGTGCCTAGTTTAACTTTGAGATTTGCTGTAAACCCTATGTTATAGACAGAACAAAACGTTACCTTCAATGTATATTAAAGTATGCTGTCTTATTGGAACTAATATCCAAGCAATCATGGTTACAATATGTAATAAATAATGCTTACGATGGGTATGTGACCAGCTTGCTTCGCCCATCATTTGTACGCTTTTCATTGAGAACTGTCGGCGTGAAATTAGTCGCCTCAATTTCTCTGCTCCTCTCATCCACTTTAACCTGTCTCTCACAAAAACTACTCCCTACTCCTCAACCCCCTCCAATGGCACCACCCCATGCCCACGCAAAAGATGTAACACCTGCCCCTTCACTTCCTCTCTCCTCACCGTCCAAGGGCCCAAACACTCCTTTCAAGTGAAGCAGCATTTCACTTGCATTTCCCCCAACTTAGTCTACTGCATTCATTGTTCCCAATGTGGTCTCCTCTACATTGGAGAGACCAAACGTAAACTGGGCGACTGCTTTGCAGAACACCTGCGGTCTGTCCACAAGAATGACCCAAACCTCCCTGTCACTTGCCATTTTAACACTCCACCCTGCTCTCTTGCCCACATGTCTGTCCTTGGCTTGCTGCATTGTTCCAGTGAAGCCCAACGCAAACTGGAGGAACAACACCTCATCTTCCGACTAGGCACTTTACAGCCTTCTGGACTGAATATTGAATTCAACAACTTTAGGTCTTGAGCTCCCTCCTCCATCCCCACCCCCTTTCTGTTTCTCCCCCCTTCCGTTTGTTTTTTTCCAATAAATTATATAGATTTTTCTTTTCCCACCTATTTCCATTATTTTTAAATATTTTTAGATCTTTTATGCTCCCCCCACCCCCACTAGAGCTATACCTTGAGTGCCTTACCATCCATTCTTAATTAGCACATTTGTTTAGATAATATCACCAACTTTAACACCTATGTGTTCTTTTGTTCTGTTGTCTGTGACATCTTTTGATGATCTGCTTCTATCACTGCTTGTTTGTCCCTACAACCACACCACCCCCCTCCACTTCTTTCCCCCCACCCAACCCCTGCCCGCTGCACCCCCCCCCCCACCACACACACACACACACACACACACACACACACACACACACACACACCCACACCTTAAACCAGCTTATATTTCACCCCTTCCTTGGATTCACCTAGTTCTGTTGAAGGGTCATGAGGACTCGAAACATCAACTCTTTTCTTCTCTGCCGATGCTGCCAGACCTGCTGAGTTTTTCCAGGTAATTCTGTTTTTGTTTTGGATTTCCAGCATCCCCAGTTTTTTTGTTTTTATCTAACCTGTCTCTCTCTCTGAACTTGCCGCACTCCGTTCTCTCAGGTCCAACCCTGACATTGTCATCAAACCCGCTGACAAGGGTGGTGCTGTTGTTGTCTGGCGCACTGACCTCTACCTCGCAGAGGCTGAGCGTCAACTCGCAGACACTTCCTCCAACCTCCCCCTGGACCATGACCCCACCACTGAACATCAAGCCGTTGTTTCCAGGACTATTACTGACCTCATGTCCTTTGGAGATCTTCCTTCCACATCTTCCAACCTGATAGTCTCCCAACCTCGGATGGCCCGCTTCTACCTCCTACCCAAAATCCACAAACGGGACTGTCCCGGCAGACTGATTGTGTCAGCCTGTTCCTGCTCCACGGAACTCATTTCTTGCTATCTTGATTCCATTCTCGCTCCCCCTTGTCCAGTCCCTTTCCATCTACATCCGTGATTCCTCTGACACCCTACATCATATCAACAATTTCCAGTTCCCTGGCCCCAACCGCCTCCTCTTCACCATGGACGTCCAATCCCTCTAAACCTCCATCCCCCACCAGGATGGTCTGATGGCTCTCCGCTTCTTCTTTGAACAGAGGCCCGAACAATCCCCATCCACCACTACTCTCCTCCGTCTGGCTGAACTTGTTCTCTCACTGAACAATTTCTCCTTCAACTCCTCACTTCCTCCAAATAAAAAGTGTGGCTATGGGTACCCGCATGGGCCCCAGCTATGCCTGTCTCTTTATGGGGTATGTGGAACATTCCTTGTTTCAGTCCTACTCCAGCTCCCTCCTACAACTCTTTCTTCAGTACATTGATAATTACTTCAGTGCTGCTTCATGCTCTTGTCTGGAATTGGAAAAATTTATTAATTTTGCTTCCAATTTCCACCCCTCCATCATTTTCACATGGTCCATTTCTGACACTTCCCTGCCCTTCCTTGACTTCTCTGTCTCAATTTCTGGTGATAGATTGTTCACCAATATCCATTACAAGCCTACCGACTCCCACAGCTACCTCGACTACAGCTTCTCACGCCCCGCTTCCTGTAGGAATCCATCCCATTCTCTCAGTTCCTTCGCCTCCGTCGCATCTGTTCTGATGATGCCACTTTCAAAAACAGTTCCTCTGACATGTCTTCCTTCTTAACCGAGGTTTTCCACCCACGGTGGTTGACAGGGCTCTCAACTGTGTCCGGCCCATCTCCCGCGCATCCACCCTCACACCTTCCTCTCCCTCCCAGAACCCTGATAGGGTCCCCCTTGTCCTCACTTTTCACCCCACCAGCCTCCGCATTCAAAGGATCATCCTCCGCCTTTTCCGTCAACTCCAGCATGATGCCACCACAAAA
Organism: Carcharodon carcharias; assembly: GCF_017639515.1. Classification (NCBI taxonomy): domain Eukaryota; kingdom Metazoa; phylum Chordata; class Chondrichthyes; order Lamniformes; family Lamnidae; genus Carcharodon; species Carcharodon carcharias. The sequence goes on from NC_054486.1 coordinate 62,638,745, forward strand.
CACATCTTCTCTTCGCTCCCCCTGGGGGTATTCCGTAGGGATCGTTCCCTCTGGGACACCCTGGTCCACTCCTCCTTCACCCCCTACATCTCAACCCCCTCTCCTCACCGTCCAAGGGCCCAAATACTCATTTCAAGTGAAGCAGCGTTTCACTTGCACTTCCCTCAATTTAGTCTACTGCATTCGTTGCACCCATTGCGGTTCCCTCTACATTGGAGAGACCAAACGCAGACTGGGTGACCGCTTTGCAGAACACCTTCGGTCTGTCCGCAAGCATTACCCAGACCTCCCCGTCGCTTGCCATTTCAACACTCCACCCTGCTTTCATGCCCACATGTCCGTCCTTGGCCTGCTGCATTGTTCCAGTGAAGTTCAACACAAACTGGAGGAACAGCACCTCATCTTCCAACTAGGCATTTTACAGCCTTCCGGACTGAATATTGAGTTCAACAATTTTAGATCATGAACTCTCTCCTCCATCCCCACCCCCTTTCTGATCTCCCCCCCCCCCACTTTTTTCCAATAATTTATATAGATTTTTTTCCCACCTATTTCCATTATTTTTAAATGTATTTCAACCATTGTTTTATTTCTACCTTTTAGCCTTTTTTGATTCCTTCACCCACCCCACCCCCACTAGGACTATCTGTACCTTGCTTGTCCTGCTTTTTACCCTTAATCAGCACATTCCTTAGATAATATCACCACCATCAACACCTTTGTCCTTTTGTCTGTGACATCTTTTGGCTATCTCCACCTATCATGGCCCTCTATCCAGATCTACTTGTCCCCCTTAAACTTATTTCACCTCTTCTATTTTTACTTAGTTCTGTTGAAGGTTTATTCGGACTCGAAACGTTATCTCTTCCTCTCCGCAGATGCTGCCAGACTTGCTGAGTTTTTCCTGGTATTTTTGTTTTTGTTTTGGATTTCCAGCATCCCTGGTTTTTTGCGTTTATATTTGTACGCTTGCAGTTAGTTTTATTAAAGTGTAGGTTTTTATTTTAGTTACATATTTATCATTGACCAGAAACTAAACTGGACAAGTCACTCTACGTCGTGTGTACTTAAAGCATGATTTTATTTCACATTCTATTTTTTTGAACCTATAATTGGGTTTTATATTTGCTCTGTGTATACTTCAAAACTTTAAATGTCAAAAGCTCCATCAGTAAGCAGTAACCGCACCCCCCCCACCCCCCCGCCGAGCTTTTCAGGCTACAAGCGCGGGGGAAGGGGAGCAGGAGATTATATTCCATGGTAGAGTACGTGAATTCACTTTTATCACAACAGAACAAAATCCCCTATTCCAGCCCCCGCTGATGATACTTGCGTTATGTGGAGGGAGGGGTAGGGAACTCGCCTCTCGCCCTCCTGGCAATCGCTTTTGCGCTCCCGTGCGGCGAAGGTAATTGGTGGACGGTCTCCGAGGGAGACACGTGACACCAACCAGCTGCACCCATAATGCACCCGAGTTAAACAAAACCACGTGACGGGGCCGCGCGAGCGTTCAGTATGGCGTCTCCCACGGAGCGGAGGAAGGCAGCTAGAGCGGGAGCAGGAGCCGGAGCCCGGCAGGCACGCGACCAACCGCCGCCGCTGCTCCCGTTGCCGCTGCTCGATTCGGTGGACGATGCCGAAGGGCTCTACGTGGCTGTGGAGCGCTGCCCGCTCTGCAACACCGCCAGAAGGCGCCTCACCTGCGCTAAATGTATCCTGGCCGGAGATTTCGTATATTTCGACAGCAGGAACTCGGAGAGGTATTGTTTACCAGAAATAAAACGCTAATATTGTTGTTCCTGCAAGGAGCAGGGCGGGCCGCCATGCTTAACAGCCCACGCAAGCCTCCTGGGCAAAGTTGTTGCAAGAGTCCGAGAGGCACTGTCCAATGCTGCATGAAGTCACGGTCACGTTTCCTCGGGCTTGGATAGCATCCCCGAGTAAACATGTATTACACAAATGTTCAACAGAATAAATATTGGCCTATGGTCCCGGATGGCCAGCAGTTGTGGGAGAACGGGGCCCATAAAGCTCGCGCTCTCCGTGCACTTTTCTCCCCCCTCCCCCAATTCCCCCAATAGTCTCGCTGAAGAAAGAATACAACTTTGCTCTTGTGAAATCCATTGACGCTCCAAGTTGTACAATTCTTTCATATGCATATAATTGCGCATGTTTCAATTTCTGAACTCTTGCGGAAGAGAAAAAGACTCGACGGGGAATAAAATAAAATCTGAACGACGAAGCATTTTGTGAATATATAGAACTCATTTTATGATTTTGATTTTAACACTCTTTAATGCCAACCAAAAATCTCCATGAGTTCGAAAACAGAATTATTGGAAACTGAAACGTACAAAAAACTTCTAGAAATGCCAGAGGGTCAGTTAGCAACCAGAAAAGAAAGACCAATCGTTTTTCGACCACACTACACGGCTCTGTTTAGATATATAGCTACGCTGAGCATTTATCTTGATCAAAAGCATATGACAGGTTATCCCTTTATAATTTTTCAATCGTGATGCTGGGTTGCTGTAGGATTCATAAAAATATTAACGTTTCAAGTAATGTAATACTAAAACTAATAATACTAAAAATTTAGATTTACAGTACAAAAAAGACTTGCAATTTGTGTTTCATTATGCCTCTGGAACATGCTGCAGCACTTACCCACAATTTGAAAGACAGTCGTTAAGTTGGAAAATGACGATCGCCTTTGAGTGGTAACATTCTTACCTCTGCATCAGAACAATTCCAGAAACTTGAACATGTTATTTAGCTTGACAGTTCGGTGAAATACTAAAGAAGTGCAGCACTGTTGAAGGTGCCATCTTTCAATAAGATGTTAAACCAAAGAGCAGAGATGTGCCCGCCACAGTCTGGACAACATTTATCCCACTACTGACAGCACTAAGAGAAATTATCTAGACGTTCATCTCAGTGCTATTTGTGGGACTAGATAGGTTGTATGGGAAGGACTATTTCCTTTGAGGAATTAAGTGGTGAAGAGAAACTGTGACTGGTTGAGTTCAAGGCAATTTGCATCTTTAAGGGAAAATTGGATAAGTATATTTAAAGCAAAGGAAGATGGAGGGATTATGGGAATAGAATGAACAATGTTCTTAGTTTGGAATTGCTGTGACAGATCTGGCACAGACAAAGCAAATCAGTGTTCCCTATAATAGTTGACAATCTGTTCCATGGGTTCTCTGTTCATTGGGTAAAGAAGAAGTGCCTAACATTCAACCAAGTTCTGTAATGTTGTAAATAACCTGTAAGCATGACCCTGGTTCTCCCAAATCTATCCAGTTGAACTAATTGGTCAACCTAAAGACCATTCATTACGTTACAAACCTCGATCAAATTGCCATTGATTTTACACTTTTCCAAAGTATACAGATCCAGTTCATTGATCCTATCTGGGATACTGAGGTTTGACATACCTCTGTATGCCTTGAAATCTCGTTACACCTATTGTCAAGGATTCTGACTGTTTAGGACAAGACACAATTGAATGCAATCAGTGTAAATACACTGTGCTTCAGTTTGCCCCAAAATTTAAACATTCAGATATGTGTGTAGTGCAAGACACCATAGAAATCTCCATGTAGAATGGTGCTCTAAAGGTACAACCAGGATGAGTTATTTGACAAGACTAAGTGTGCAAGAAAAGTTGGGTTTGCAGTAAATACAATGATAATTGATAAGAAATATGTTTTTTCACAATTCAAAAGTGTCAAAATGCACAACTGATTCATGTATTTTTTTATTACGTTTCAGCAAAAGTTAAGTCTAATTTCAAAATTTGCACATAGGATGTGCAAGGTTACAAAGCATATTATTAATTTGACAGAAAAATGCATATTTTCAGATCTCTGCTTTACAGAATATAGTACAAGTTTAACGGCTTACGGTTAAATTACCCTAAAATATCCGTCAAAATTAAATACAAGTATCCAAGAAATTTACTGTGGGAAAAATGTCACATGGTAGTTTTCATTATTGATTTGTTATAAAATTCAGCACCATCTGGAGTTTGTGGTCTTTAAAAACCAACGTTTTGAACTCGGTGTTTATTTAATCTGTAATTTCATTGACTGCTCAGAAATGCGCAGTCGTTAAAATCTGAAATTTCATTTCTCACAGGTATGCTGACAAGATGGAAAGGTTAAAACATTTGAGGAATGAGAAGGAAAAGTATCAGCAACAGTAAGAATTGATGTTTTAGTTCTAACACTATTTTTGTTTGAATATGTGGCTGAAATTTAACTATTAATATTTAATTTGCTATCTTCAAAAGCAAATGAAATACATTTGGCATGGCATTAATACTTTTGGTGTGTTCATATATGGGAGTCATCAACCTTGACTCTGGACCCCATAAAGTCTCATGGCTTTTGGTCAAACATGGGCAAGGAAACCTGCTGATTACCATGTACCACCCTTTGCCCCTCAGCTGTTGATTCAGTACTCCTCCATGTTGAACACTATTTGGAGGAAGGACCGAGGTGGCAAGAGCGCAGAATGTACTCTGGGTGGGGAGCTTCAATGTTTATCACCAAAAATGGCTCAGTAGCACCAGTACAAACCAAGCTGGCCAAGTCCTAAAAGACATAGCTACCAGACTGGGTCTGTGGCAGATGGTGAGGAAATCAACAAGAAGAAAAAGCACATCTGACCTCATCCTCATGAAGCTACCTGCCGCAGATGCGTCTGTCCATGACAGTATCGGTAGGAGTGACCACCACACAGGCCTTGTGGAAACAAAGTCCCATCTTCACGTTGAGGATACCCTCAATCATCTGTGTGCTACCACCATGCTAAATGGGATAGATTTCAAACAGATCTAGCAATTGCTAGATCTAGCAATTCAAGACTGGACAACCGTGAGGCACTGTGGGCCATTAGCAGCTGCTGAATCGTTTTCAGCCATAATCTGTAACCTTGTGGTTTGGCTTATCCCCTACTACCATTATCATCAAGCCAAGGGATCAATCCTGGTTCAATGAAGGGTGCAGGAGGGAATGCCAGGAGCAGTACCAGGCATATCTAAAAATGAGGTGTCAACCTGATGAAGCTATAACAAAGGACTACTTGCATGCCAAGCATAAGCAGCAAGCGATAGACAGAGCTAAGAGATTCCACAACCAACAGATCAGATCTAAGCTCTGCAGTCCTGCCAAATCCAATCATGAATGATGGTGGATAATTAAACAACTCATTGGAGGAGGAGGCTCCACAAATTTCCCCATCTTCAATGATGGGGGAGCCAGCATATCAGTGCAAAAGATAAGACTGAAGCATTTGACAACAATCTTCTGCCAGAAGTGCCGAGTGGATGATCCATCTCTGCCTCCTCCGGGGGTCCTCAGCATCATAGATGCCAGTCTTCAGCCAATTCACTTCATGTGATATCAAGAAATGGCTGAAGGCGCTGGATACTGCAAAGGCTATAGGCCCTGACAACATTCTGGCAATAGTACTGAAGACTAATGATGTGTGATGGTATATTCTCCACTTGCCTGGATGAGTGCAGCTGCAACAGCACTCAAGAACCTTGACGCTATCCAGGGCAAAGCAACTCGCTTGATTGGCTCCCCCATCCACAAATATTCACTGCCTCTACCAGCAATGCACAGTGGCAGCAGTGTGTCCCATCTACAAGATGCGCTGCAGGAACTTGCCGAGGCTCCTTAGGCAGCACTTCCAAACCCATGACCATTGCCATCTAGAAGGACAAGGATAGCAGACACATGGAAAGGCTGCCACCTGCAAGCTTCCCTCCAAGCCACTCACCATCCTGACTTGGAAATACATCCCTGTTCCTTAACTGTTGCTGGGTCAAAATCCTGGAACTCTCAAACAGCACTTTGGTGTACCTACACCACATGGACTGCTGAAGTTCAAGAAGGCAGCTCACCACCACCTTCTCAATGGCAATTAGGGATGGGCAATAAATGCTGGCCTACCAGGCGACGCCCATATCCCATCAATGAATAAAGAAAAATATATGATCTGGCTTTCAATTTTGTTCATTTTATTTTGTAGAGTTATAAAAGCTATCGAAGGCAAGTGGAAAACTGATCAATTGGTGAGTTTCTGGTACTTAGTAACAATTGTGTAGTTTGATGTGTTTGTTATTCAGGCTGTTGAATGAAAGTTCAGATCTACCTTTATAATCAAAAGAATTTGGATGCTATTTTTCTTTTTATTACTTAGTCACGTTATAAAAGTTAAATTGTCTGTGGTGATTCCCCCATCCAGAGGTATTAAGAATGCCACTGAATGTTGGACATCATTGAGAATCCACCCCTGACCTTATGATAGAGGAAAGACCGTTCATGGTTGAACAGAGGACGCTACAGTAGTAACTTTGAGGGCCTGCTGATCAGCTCCCATCCCTGCCCCACTCCACAACCACCTTTAGAGCGCTTTCTTTGAACAATGGTTACAGATTGTACAGTTCCCCATTCAGCGGTAGTTTTTAGTAGTTTCAGTAGTGCCCTCGCCTGTTTCAAAATTCTGCAATTTCTATTTCCAGTTGCCACTCCTTCATATTCCCCTCCAAGTACTCTCACACTCAGCAGCTACCTTCCCCCCAAACTGTCACACCCACCACCATCAGTGCTCCTATATCCCAAAACCATCCTCTTACCAATGTTACACACATACTCTTCCCACTACTTTTAAACTCACAGCAGCATTTCCAGACTATTGAACTTCACTGTCATTCTTCCAAGATCCAAGGAATCCCTCTCAAAATACACCCACAAGCTTACATTTCTGAACCGCCACATTTAAACCATATTTTGAATCACACTGAATATGTTGAAATTGCAAATCCAGCAACATGAATTCTAAGTGATCCACCATTCATCTCAAGAGTGTAGAACAAGGGATATCAACCTACCTTTTTCTGTACTAGTAAAACAATGAATGTCCTGACTCACTGCTAGTAATATTATAAGAACGTTATGTCCAGCATGCACTTCTTATCATACTTAACACTTCAAAAGAACTTTAATGAGAACAAGGAAACTGTCCCAAAACACACTGTACTGAAGTTATAGTAAAACAGAAAATGCTGGAAACTCTCAGCAGATCAGACAGCATCTATGAAGGGAGGAATGTAAAGTTAATATTACCAGTCAATGACCTAGAATAGATTCAAACTCTTAATAAATCTGGTTTTAGTTTATAAACATTGAGTTTAATAAGAAAACACATTTATACAACAAAAAGCTGTCCTGTCAGTTTCAGGATATTCACAGTATCCACTACTAAAAGCTGTTAAACTTCCATGACATTCCAATGACATCAGTCTTTAAAGGAATGCAGCTGCCTGAGTTGTAACAGTATACCTTCTGACTTTACATGAGCTCCAGCATGAAACAATTGCTAATATATTTTAAAATTTGGGATGTATACTTCACACTTAGATGTAATGCATGCAAATTTCTGCATTACATGCTGGCCCAGATCTCCTGGTCAGCAGCAATGCTGGGTGCATTGCCACTACCTGCAAAGTGTTTTGCACCCACCTATATTGCATTTTTGCAGCTGGGACTTCCAATCCCAGCTCCAGTAGAAGTGGGATAGCACAGCCTTTCTGGGGCAAGATCGGCGAGCATAGTTGACGACGGTCAAAGAGAGGACACATTTCCTTTTTACAACAATAGCTGCTATATTCAGGTAGGTTTTTAAAGGTCTCAAGTCTTTAAATGTGTGAGTGGATGGGTGAGCTGAGTGGATACTCCAGTCAGGATGGAGGGAGAGAGAGATGGTGGGGGGGTGGTTGTGGTGCTCAGTACAGTTAGGCTGGCTAATTACTGAGTTACAAAAGAGATTAATCTGTGTAACATTTCCAGGGGAAGCATTCAGCTAAGTCCTGTGTATTTCACCCAGATTTCTGACCCTGAGCTCCAGATCAGATTTTCACATTGTGTCTGGGACAGCGCAAACCCGCCCATTGGAAGTTTAAACTTCGTGGGCAATTACAGCGCATGTGTGTACTCCAGGACTTAAAACAGACTTAAGTTCAGATTTCGCTACTCTGAATATTGGAAGATTCGGGCCATTTTTTTTAAAAAGGAAAGAAATCAATCATTTCTGATGTACATACAAACTTCCTCAGTAACAGAAAATACATTCTAATTCACTTCTGAAGCCAAAAAAAGCCTGTCAGAATTTGAACAATTGATTTCTGGATAGTTGAGCAGTCACAACTTATGTCTGATTTGATCTGTCACTTTTAAGTCCACAACTGTACTTTAGCAGCGGAATAATAAATTCTCTCTTTCAGAAATGGAAGATTATGTCATGCCAAATAAGGATTGAACAGCTGAAAGACGCAATTTGTTGTGGAAATGAGGAAGTACATAGAGGTATGGAAACTGAGTGAATTTTTTTTAAATTTGTGAATAAATTAATGTTTTATTGATCTCAAATCTAGTGTTGATTTTTTTCTATTTGCTGCTTCACTATGCACTTTTCTGACTGAAGCAGTGCCTCCACACCTGCTCGTAGACCGGTCAGTTACATCTATAATCAATTGCATACAGGTGCATGAAAGCAGCCAAGTTAATATGCTTCTAATTTACCCTACCTGCTGATACTCAGGATGTCTTTATATTAAAATGTGACCAGGTGCTTAGCATGGCATGGTGAGAAAATTCAGTGGGAAATTGCAAATGGACGTTTACTTCTTGCCTTTCTGCAGTACATTTTTGTTAAGACCACTTAAAAGGTGTTTCCTCAAAGTGGCCTGTGAGCTAAGAATTTGTATGTATGTATAGCCCCCTTTTAATTTGCAAGTGATTAAATTTAAAAATTTTAAACCAGAAAAGGTTAGTTTATTACAAAACAATACTGTTTGTTTCTTAAGTAGAAGTAGTAAAGTTACTAATGAAATACATACAAAGATTAAATGCAAATAAGGATAAAGGATACTTAGAAGGATGAAACTCAATTCAGTCCTTTAAAATATTGTTGCCGCCCTGTAGCTTGCAATTGAAGTGTTTGTTGTCTGGAGTGAAGTGTTATGTTCAGCAGCTATGATGGCTTCTGTAATCAAATAGTTGGAGGCTGCCTTTGTAGGTGGATTCAGCAGGTTTGGAGAGCAAGTGAAGGTCCCTTTTCTTGTTGTTGACATCTTTTGATGATCTGCTTCTATCACTGCTTGTTTGTCCCTACAACCACACCCCCACTCCACCTCTCTCTCTCTCTCTCTTTCTCTCCGCCCCCCCACACACACACCTTAAACCAGCTTATATTTCAACTCTTTCTTGGACTCGAACTCAAGTTCTGTCGAAGGGTCATGAGGACTCGAAACGTCAACTCTTTTCTTCCCTGCCGATGCTGCCAGACCTGCTGAGTTTTTCCAGGTAATTCTGTTTTTGTTTTGGATTTCCAGCATCCGCAGTTTTTTTGTTTTTGTCCCTTTTCTTTCCTGGTTCTGCCAGCACAGCACTTAAAGACTTCCTGGATTCCTTTTTCAGCAGAAAAATAATGATTTCTGGCCAACTTCCTCAATGATTCCTGGTGACAGAGGGAAATCTAGCTCTAACACGCAGTTTACAGATAGCTTAGCTGATAACTGTGGGCTGGAACTGTCTTCTGGACGTCTCCTGGGTTCTCAGCCAGACTTCATACAGTTCAAAAGTCAAAATGGCTGCTATCCCAACCTGTTGAATCATGCCTCCATGTTAGGTATTGGATTAGCCCAGGTCTAGGAGCAGGTTCCATCCATTGCCTTTTGGCCAAGATAATTAACCTTTTTAAATGTCTCAGCCATTAACTTGAATGGTTCCCATTCTTCCAGGCTTGGTGAGATAAGGAAAGGGCTATTCACACCTCCAGAGAAGCGATTGTCAATGTGTTTCTGTTTACCCTTGTGGAAATGTGCATTGAATTTCTTCACACATGTCTGGAGGTGTCAACTTGCAATCCACTTGCAGCCTTCTAGTAGCTTGACAAACTTTGCAGTTGTAAAAGGTCAGGTGACTTTTGGTAGCCATTTTTAAGGCTCCTCGTGTCCATTTAAAAGAAAGATTAGCTTTTTTTTACAAAATCTGAAATATCATTTCTACATGTTTGACACTGCCAATGTGCTATCTTGACCCAAAATCACTAATATTTTTATTGATAAAATCACATTGAAGTGGGCTGCTGTTCTTATTGTAATGTAACTTACATTAGATCCCTGTGTATGTTTCTTACTCTTATAGTTTTATGTTTAGGTTCACTTACTTGGGCTAACAGTATTTTGCCTCTGAAAAATTGAGTCAATTATTTACTTATTCATGGTTTGTACAAACTCCAGCCCCAATGAAATCATTCTTGAAAAATAAGGCTGATATCATTGGGAAAGTCAGTGGAATTCTCAACAATTTTTGATTGTCAAATTTTTGTTGCATAGATGTTTATTCTTCATACAATTCGTATAGTTATCTTTTTAATAACCATACATGAAATAATTTGAAATGAATCTTAGAGTTATTTATTAATTGGGAAATAGCTTTATGATTTGCCACATTTAGACAAATCATTCAAAGTCCAGCAAATAGAATCTTGAAAATAGGCTTGCTATTCATGTTATCCTGTATTCTGCTTTGTTCCTGGTTTGTGGTCCAATTCATGGCTTGAAGCTATTTACTTTTGCTGAATGTGCCAATTGTATGTGCAGGTATGGTTGGAAAATAAAGTACAAATAGTGCTTTAAAAAAAAAAATTCTCACTCACGCACACAACCTCCAGCTCTATCTCTCTTTGAGTTTGACTTAATCTTTTCATTGAGGGAAGAAAGTATAACCATTGATTAAAAATAGGTGGCCATTTGGCCTTCCTTTCTATGCTGTCCCTATCATGAAGCTATCAATTAATCCCACTCCCCTGCCCTTTCCCTTTAATCCTGTTATTTCAGCCCCGCTCCCCTTTCAGTATTTATCCAATTCTGTTTTGAACCTGTTTCAACCACCCTTTCAGTCAGTGGATTCCAGTTCATCTCTGGTAATTCCTTGTTTTCCTCTCCACCCGCATCTTACTTTCCATTCCCAACCCTACTTTCTTTTGTGTCTGCAGCAGGGAAAAGCACTCTTGGAATTTGCTTAGTCTTGTGCTTTCAAATTCACGGTTGTCCGGCCTTTGGCCCTCCATTCACCACAACATTTCTGCAGCTGCTGATATACACAGCCACCTTTGATGCCCAAGTCCTCATTAACACCTTTACACTCATCACGGCTATTCCCCCTGATACGACCCTCATCTCTGTTCCCTTAAGTTCAAGGGATGCAGACTTGAAAATATGTGGTGGGCAACTATTTTACCATGTTATAGTAGCATAGTGGTTATGTTACTGAACTAGTAATCCAGTTCTGAAGAAGAGCTGTATGGACACGAAACGTTAACTCTTGTTTATCTCTCCACAGATGCTGCCAGACCTGCTGAGTTTTTCCATCATTTTCTGTTTTTATTTTATATTAGTAACCCAGAACCTGGACTAATGATAGTGAGATTAGTCCCACCATGGAAGCTGAGGAATTTAAGTTCAGTTAATTAAATAATAGTATCAGTAATGGTGACCATGAAACTACCAGATTGTCATAAAAACCCACCTAGTTCACTGATGTCTTTAGGGAAAGAAACCTTCCACCCTCACTCTCTATGTGACTCCACAGCAATGTGGCGGATTGTGAACTGCTATTTAGAATGGCCTAGAAAGTCTCACAGTTGTACCAAAATGCTATGATAAAGAAGAATAAACCCAGATGGACCACCCAGTCAATCTTGCAAAGCTGTCCTTACTAACATCTGGAGATGTACCAAAATTGGAAGAGCTGGTCTGCAGCTTAATCAAGCAACAGTCTGACAATCATACTGTCAGAACAGTACCTTTCAGCTAATGTTGCATCACCATCCCTGGGCATGTCCTGTCCCACAGGCAGGACTGACCCACCAGAGATGGCAGCACACTGGTATACAGGCAGGAGGGAGTGTCTGTGGGTGTCCTCAAAATTGACTGAATCCCATGGAATCTCATGGTATAAGGCAAACATGGGCAAATAAATGTCCTGCTGGTTACTCCCTACCATCCTCCCTCAACTGATGAATCAGTACTCCACTTGTTGAAGCCACTTGAAAGAAACACTAAGGGTGGCAAGGCACAGAAAATGTACACTCGGTGGGGACTTCAAAGCTCATTAAGAGTGGCTCGGTAGCACTACTGTTGAGCAAGCTGGCTGCATCCTAAAGGATATAGCTGCCGGAGTGCTCCTGCCTGAGGGAAAAACCTACTTGACTTCATCCTCACCGACAGTGACAAGGAGACTGAATGATGGTAGATATTTCCCTTTGTTGTACACGGAATAATGGAGCAGTTCTGTGAAATATACCCTTCAAGTTTGGAAAAAGTTCCTGAAAAATCTGTACATGTTTTTGCCATGCACATGTTAGAGTTTTCATTGTTCTGATCTCAAGTTTAAAGAGTAACATGTCATAGATGAGCTCTAAGCAGAGGTAAGAAATATATCCATCTGTAGAGGGAAGGAAAATTGGAAGTGTAAGATCTGGGGTTTGCTTTAATTGTAGGTCTGAAGTCAATTACAATTACAGGCTTAAATTGCGAGAGCTGATCTAAAAGTGACTTCCAGTTCAGATTAGCTACAGACCACAGGTTTCATGGAATTTATTAAGTTTATCACAATAAGTACAAAAATATAATACTTAACAATAAGCAGTGGTAAGTAGTTACATTCGCTGTGGAACACTGGTCCTCGACCTCAAGTTGACTACGGCGCACATCTCGTAATTGAAGTCTGTCTTCTCCTCTTCTCGATCTGCAGTAGTCTTACAATTCCTTACTTTATACACTTCCCCAGCTTGGCTTTGTGACATATTAGGTAAAATTCCTTTTCTGACCATCTGATTGGTCAGTAATTACCACATTGTTCTGCCAAGGTTATACCTTGAGCTGGCATGAATTTCAAGACCCTCGTGACCATATGATTTGTCCCTTATGTTGTTTGCAGGGTTTCAGTCTCACTTTCTTTGGATGGCTAATTCTATGTAACTCACTCCTTTTGTTGTTCACAGCTCTTAGTCCAAAAGGTCACATCTCTTGCTGCTGTGGCTCACTGGTCGCTTACCTAAAAATGACAGCTAAAAAGGGCCAATATGTGCAGACTCTGTTTCTACAGCTCTTAACTGGATATGGGTATATTTACAGTCTTTTATTAGACAAAGGGTTGGAAGTTTCCCTGAGGCTGTCCACAGTTTAAAGCATTTCCAGTAAAGTTTTACATTAATCGAATTAACCATTTTACATTGTTTCTCAGCATTTCATATCATTTATACAAACTTTAGCTAGCGTTCAATTGAGCTTATCCATCATGCTTTGTGATTATCTTACATGCAGAATACAATTTTAACAGATATATTTAAAGATATGACAACTAAGTTCTAACAGAACTATAAATACCAAAAAACCTAATCCTACAGAAGAAAAATAATCTGGGTTGCTTTTGCACGTCTGATTTAAAATGACATTGGCCATGGTCAGGAAACATGGTTGAAACATTGCGAAGCAAAATATTAAAAATATACTTTATATTTAATAGATGTTTAGTAAAATTGGAAGAAGGAGGAAGTAGCGCTATTTATTTTTAACTTTCTTGCTAAATTCAGAGAAAGAATTGGTATTTAAAAATCAGGAAGACAACCAAAAGTTGCAGCGCCGGGCCCAAAGACATCAAGAAAAAAAGGACAAAATTCAGAGACTCATCCGTAAACTTAATGATTTGGTTGAGAGGAAAAATATTGAGTTCTGGAATCGACAAGAACACCTAGCCCGCAACCGTTGGACACACATCCTGGAACTAACACATGTGATTTTCCCTCTACAAGAGGTGAAAATAGGAATGAGGTAGGGAGCATTAAAACAAAAATTGGAAATGCTTTCATATTTCTTTATCTTCAAGAGTACTGTAGGCCCTTTGCAAGTTTTGAGGTTACTTATACTTTTTGATAACTAATACCTACGTATATAAACTTGTACCATTATAAATTATTTGGTAAAAATGCTGCAGCAGCCTTCTCCAACTTCAAAAAGGTAGAGTATAAAACTGATTGAATGACTGGGTAGAGACTATTTTGCATCCTAAAGGAGAATATAGTATTCTTTTGTGAATGTAAAAAGCTCTTAAATGGTAAATGCTACAGGTCTAAATTGTGACAGAATCTGAACAGTGTGTAAAGAGAAAATATTTTTCTCCTCTTTTGTTTTGACTCCATTAGTGGTTAGCTGTTTTCCCAGTATCTTTTTAATTGTCACACTCTAATTGTTCACTAGGATATGCATGAATCTGGTTTTGGATAACTATGCAATTTTTATCCTTACATGTGAAGAAGTACCAGGACATTTTTTTCTCTGCACAGTTAACAATTGATAACTCAATAGAGCTAATTATACAGTAAATGTTTTATTAATTAAACACAGTGCATGACTTTTTGGAAATATGTTTGTTAAAGCTAATTCATTAAGTGGTCATAATTTAATATTAAATTTAAATAACAACCTTCCTTGCAATTGAAAGATTATCATGAGCAACTAAATAGATTGACTAAAGGTGATATTGATTTAGTACAAATTCTCACTTTCTATTATCACAGATTTTGTTTTGAATGCATATATATCCTGCTTAAGTATGATTTTTCATTTTAAGTTTTGCCTTTTCTGATACACCACAGTGATCCATATTAATTAATTCGGGATTATAATGTATTCCATTCACTATAACATGTACTAATCATTAAGCTTTTTTTTTTGCTGATTCTGCTAGGGATCCAGCAGATGCAACGTTTGAATCTGACAGTGGCATGACCTCCAGTACTGTGAGTGAGCTGGCAGAGGCAAGGAGAACTACTTATCTCTCTGGAAGATGGATCTGTGACGACAACAATGGAGAAACCAACATAGGGATTGTAGGACGCTGGATATATCTGCCGAGCAATGGGGATTATTCGGCTTACTATAACTGGGTGGAAGAGAAGAAAACTGCACAAGGGCCAGGTATGGTTTGAAAGTGTGTCTGTGTGTATTTAATGCTGTATATTACACTAAAATCGCTAATTTCAAGCTTGTTTAGTAACTTCTGTATGTCACTAACATTTTTGCCTTCACAATGAACTTCAGGATAGTAAATTGTTGTGTTGATTCTATATGTTCAATGTAATGCCTTAGGAATTCAGATAATGATGCACTAAAAAGGCTATGTATCCAACCAAGACAGATTCAGTAATAATCTATCATTTCTTTTTTCTGTAAGAACCATTAGAGAAGTACATATGGCCAATTTAAACTAATTGGATGTAAGGACAAGACTGTCCATGATTTAGATTGTCTTACTTGGAGGCCATCGCTAGTGTGCAAAATTGAAATATCACAGAACAGTAGTGCAACTCTTCGAGGCCACATTGTTTTGGCAGAGAGTAACCTCCACCAAACTAGGAATGGCTGAAACAGGTTGCGAAAAGTCTCAAAGCTTTCTATTGCTCTGATTTTTCATCAGAAAATCCATTCTTCCTCAAAGTAAATGAGTCTTTGGTGGCACCCAGCTGGAAAGTTATTATCTCCCTGTCCGACTGCATTTATTTATTTCTAGTTCAATTATGTATGCATAAATTGTGTATGCTTATGGTACTTATGGCTGCCTCATGGTGCTACTCATGGATGGAATAAAGGTACATGTGTAAATCCATGTGAATCACCTGCCTCAGTTATGTAAAGAAAGAAACCTATGCCCTTGTGCACCCGAACTCAAAGCCGAATATTGTCTTGGTTACAAACTTGCATGATAAATCAAATCTTGGTTTGTTACAGTCTATAAAGGATAGATATACAGAAGTGATTCTTCAAACCTTTGTAACAACTTTTTTTTGAAACTTTAATTTTGAACGCAAGATTCTAGAACAAAAATTATTGCTGCTTTATACCTTTGAAATTGAATGTTATATTGATGTTTTACTTCATTTTTATCTAGACAAATGGGACCTGTATAAATTTATTGAAAGGGTTCTTTCTCTGTATGCTCCTCCAGCTCTACAACCTTCTGATATTTCTGTGCTCCTCCAATCCTGGCCTCTAGCACATTGCTGATTTTATTTGTTCCACAGTTGCAGCAATCCTTCAGCTGCATTGCCCTTAGGCTCTGGAATTCCTTCCCTAAATCTCTCTGTCTTGCTATCTCTCTCTCTCTTCCTTTAAGATGTTCCCTACGTGGATGAGAAATTTCTGCCGTTTGGCACAATTCTGACATTTGGATCTTGGAATTCTGCCCTTCTAATTTGTTTCTGATCTCCCCGGCTGCCACCACCTCCTCCAAAGTGGTCAAAGCTGGGAGGAGAGAGCCTCAAAGTCCAGAAAATCTCCACCAGTAACAGGGCTGGGAGCAGGCTATGGGAGCCGCCACTCAGATCAGGCTGCATCCACAGCTCAAGCCACTCCCAGGGAATTTGAGGGCAATAATTTGGACTCCTTCACATCTAGTGATACTGTGTTAAGCCAGTGAGTTATCTGTTCATCGGGTGTGGAAATATTGAGCGGGGTGAGTGCTGTGTCAGTGTGTGGAACTTTCTCTGCTTAAGTACAGGGTCAGCCTTGCAGACTCTTGGTGGGATTGGACTGGATTAGTGAAGGAGGGAAGAAGGAAGGTGTTTGTTTCTAACTCCCTTATTCCCAAAATCCCAAACCTGCCTGTCCTCCCACACAGGACTGGACACAGCGTTCACCTTGGAGACATGCCAATGTGCAGCGACAGCAGGGGACTCTGTCCCACCTCCCCTTCTCTCCCCCCTCCCCCACTTCCTCTAACTCCCCTTTCAGGTATCACTGATACTTTGGTAAGGTATGTATTCTGTTCCTTTATAACGAGGTAACTGGAAAGTCAGCATCCCAGCCAGAAATAAAATGAGCGCAACTGCATTCACTTCACGGTACTTTTACAATTCCTCATGCGTCAGATGTTACTTTCAGTAATGTTCCAAGGTTTGTCAGTCAAAAGAAATCAGTTTACAGTAGTTAAATCACTAGCAACTGCAGTGGTCATTAAATGGTTGCTACCAGTACTTGGAGCAGACCACCCAGGTAGCCATTTGTGAATTGTGGTCAGATACAAATATTTTCCATAATTTTGATGATTTCTCTTTTGACCTTAAGTTGTTCGCAAAATATCTTGTCCTCATGAGCAGCTAAATGTAGAGAAAACATTTTTGAACAATTTGACTAGAAATCGTCTTTAACCACCAGCAAATACACAGATGAAAATGCTCTTTTATAATAAAATTAGCTTTACACTCAGTGCAGATAATATGTACTCTCAAATAATTTGTTGGAGGCTGTGATTTTTCCTTTTGTCCTTTCAGTTGTTCACGTGCAAGTTAATATTTACGATTTGCAGTATACACGTTGTAATATTTACATTGTCAAGATATCTCTGGCTTAGGACTTAAACATGCACAATTATCTTGTACCTGAACAAGGAATCTCCCTTAAGGATGTGATGACTAATTGTTTACCCCACCAGTAGAAACTGAGCTTGATGAAGCCTGTAGAAGCATTTGTGTTTCACTACAGATCATAAAAATTGCTATCATTTTTGGACCCCTCACGCAGTGACTTTGTTGCTTTGTGTTATAACCTGTACGTGATTGGTTGTCACCAAAATATTTCAGATCTTTTTGTCTTTGACCACTAATTTTCAGACCTTTTGGCCTTCAGCTATTAAATCTGTTCCTAAAAAAATCTTATTTGACCAAGCTTTTGGTCAGACTGATATATTGTTTGAGAACACTCCTTTGTTGAACTCCCTTGGGACATTTTACTATGTTAAAAGCATTATATAAATGCTAAGATAAAAGCAAAATACTGTGGATGCTGGAAATCTGAAACAAAAACAAAAATTGCTGAAAAAACTCAGCAGGTCTGACAGCATCTGTGGAGAGGAAGACAGAACCAACATTGAGTCCGTATGACTCATCAGAACTAAAGAAAAATAGAAATGAGGTGAAATATAAGCTGTTAGAGGGGGCTGAGATAGGTGGAGCTGGATAGAGGGCTAGTGATAGGTGGAGGCAAAGAAGAGATTGCCAAAGATGTCATAAACAAAAGGACAAAGGGGTGTTGACAGTGGTGATATTAGCTAAAGGATGTGCTAATGGTGACATTAAGGGTGGAAAGCAGGATGAGCAAGTGTCAGATGGCCCTGTGGGGTGGGGTGGGGGAAGGGATCAAAATAGGTTAAAAGGTGGAGATAAAGCATTGGATGGAAATAAATTTTGAAATAATAGAAATGGGTAGGAAAAGAAAATAATATTGAAATTTTTAAAAAATTATTAGAAAAAAGGGGGATCGGAAAGGGGGTGGGGATGGAGGAGAGAGCTCATGATCTGAAGTTATTGAACTCAATGTTAAATCCGGAAGGCTGTAAAGTGGCTAATCGGAAGATGAGGTGCTATTCCTGCGTTGAGCTTCACTGGAACATTGCAGCAAGCCAAGGACGGGCATGTGGGCATGAGAGCAGGGTGGTGTGCTGAAATGGCAAGCGACCGGGAGTGGGGCTTGGGTTATGCTTGCAGACAGACCGAAGGTGTTCCACAAAGCGGTCTCCCAGTCTGCGTTTGGTCTCTCCAATGTAGAGGAGACCGCATTGGGAGCAGCGAATGCAGTAGACTAAATTGAGGGAAGTGCAAGCGCTGTTTGGTTATGCTGCTATTAAAATGCTTGGGTGTTTTATAATGTTAAAGACACTATGTAAGTGCAACTTGTTGCTCTCAAAGTATTCTTCTCATATTAAAGATTATTAAATGCATGTTTGCAGATTTTTTTTCAATCTATATCTTGCCCTGTATTGTTTATATACAGATATGGAGCAAAGTAATCCAGCCTATACCATCAGTGCAGCATTGTGCTACGCCACACAACAGGCAAATATACTTTCTCACATTCTTGATGTAAATCTCCCCAAAAGACTTTGCAACAGGCAAGTATTCTACAATTAAATAATAACAATAACAATCTTCAGAAGCATGCATATTAAACTCTCCACTGGATTAAGAAGTACTTTGTTTTACTATTTTAAGACTAATCTAGTGGCAGTTGGATTACTAGAAATGCCTTGGCTCTGACTTTCAAAGTCAAGAATTAATATATGTTGAAGGGTGACTAAGAAGAAACACCACAAGAGAAAAAAGAAAAGGCATTCTGAGAGATATGCAGCCTTTCCTGTTTAATGACTTACTGAGATTGGCCATGGATTGTGATAGAAGTGCTAAATTAAATGTACCAGAAGTGGAATTCTCTAATATATCCTCCTTTACACTTCCTCTCTTGTAGGTGATCACTTATGGTTGGGGTCTGGTTCAACGAGCATTGGCACCCACCACACCGTAACTGACCATTTTTGATAGAGATTGGACAGTGAACACCACTAGACTAACTGGCTATGGGGAACATTACAGCCAACTGAGTCCTGCTCTCAAAATAAATGCAGAAAATGCTGGTAATACTCAGCAGGTCAGGCAGCATCTGTGGAGTGAAAGAGTTAAATGAAACGTTTAACTCTGTTTCGTTCTACAGTTGCTGCCTGACCTGCTGAGTGTTACCAGTGTTTTCTGTTATTTCAAATTTCCAGCAGCTGCAGTATTTTTATTTTGTATCAGCCCTGTTATTACCTAATATTTCAACAGAAGCTGGCCCAAGCTTTTTCCCTTTTCCCGGCTGGGGAGACCAAGGTGTATTTGATCTCAAACCTATCAACCCCTGTTATCTTTATATGCATGGGTTAATTCAGTATTTACTGGGAATCAAACCATAGGACCTTCTGGTATATACAGCTACATTCCACGTTATCTACCCTTACTCATTGAACCCTCTGGAAAAGAATTCAGATTTTGACATGTCAAGATTAACACAGACCTGTGAGCAGGTTTTCTGTCTGCCATCTGGTGTAATCTTGACTTCTATATCTTGAGCTTAAAAAACAATAGTTTTTAATTTCTACACTGCAGACTGACACTAGTCTAAATGAAAGCAAAATTTACAGGTGGTTGGACCCGGACCAAATCCCAAAGATGTGCAGAGATAGCTTGAAAATACTTAGGAATTGGCTTATTCTTTTAAAAGTCAATATCTTATACCTATGAAAAATAACAATCATCATAGTTAAGATGAATAAAATATAAAGCGCTTGTAATGGTTCTTCCCAGTTTTTTTCCAACCCAACTCAGTGCAAAACATCAACATGTTTGCTCCATTAAGCATATAGGATCTAATTAATTTAACTGCAAAAAGGCAGTGCCTGGTTGATGACCTGTTACTTATAATTGCTGAGTTGAAATAGCTTTGCCAAGATGGAGTTGTTTACTCCGTTTTTAACATTCATTCTAAATGTTCCCCAAGCTTTTATTCAATTGTGCCAATATATTTTGTTCCAAAGATGTTGCTAATATTTTGAACTAATTTTCCTATGTTGAGCACATTTTTTTTAAAAAAAACTTAGTTTATCATAGCTCACCAAAAATGGAATTATGAAGTTTTGTATTACTAAGATGATTTCTCTTTTGCAGTGAGTTTTGTGAAGAGAACATGAACAGAAAGAAGTTCATTCGAGCAGTGAATAAGCTAAACACAAACATCCTACATCTCTGCTTTTCCCAGGTACCATGGTTAGATGCCAAATAGACTTAATTTTTGAGTTGTAATTTTATTACTCTTAAGTACCTCAGTGAGGTAGTTCAGTTATTTTTTTAAGTCATGTTCACAACATATCGTAACAAAGTCTACAGAAAATTCTTAGTTCACATGAACCTAATTTTTGTAATGCTAATCTTTTGCAACATTTTCTTATCACACAGCATGTTAACCCAGAACTGTTGCATCCCTTGCATACACTCCGAAATATTATGCACCTGGTCAGTCCTGAAAATAAAAATCTGGGCAGGTAAGTTGGATCTTTAATAGACTTGAGAACAGAGTAAGTCTTTGAAGATTCATTTACTTGAAGGCTCAAAGTTTAATTCTAATGAATTTGTTTCTACTCCAAGTTTAATTCTAATGAATTTGTTTCTACTCCAAGTTAAATTCTTATTTAAATTATGCATATATTGACTCTATTTCAAATAAATATAGGCGCTTAATTAATGGCATTAAATGCTTTTGATGTAAAGAGCGAAGATAAAGCAGCATACTTTGGGGTGGGGTGGATAAAACTTTACTGCAAGACTTATTGAGGCTTTATAAATAATGATCAGCAATAGGAAAAGTGTATTTTATTTTTCAATGAAATGCATTTTGGTTGAACATTTTGAATTGTTTCTTTAAATGTCTCCCACTGTTCATTTACCGCCATACTTTTAGTCTACTTACCAAATTAACCTTAGTTCTCTCCTCATACCTGTGTAATTGGCTTTGTTTAAATTTAAGATTCCTGCTTGTGATTGGAGTATGTTGCTTTCAAATTTAACATGTAATTCAATGGTATTATGATCACTATTTTCCAGTGGATCTTTTACTACAACATTACTAATTAACCCTGCTTCATTGTACAATACTAGCTCTAAGATAATGTTATCCCGAGTCAGTTCCACAATGTGTTGTCCTAATAAACTGTTACAAAACATTCTAAATGAAGATTGAATTGCCCCACAACTATCACATTGTCTTTGTTACAAGCTCAAATAATTTCTTGTTTAATGCTCTTAAAAGTTTAATCCTTACAAGAGCTTGGTGTTTGTTGGAATTCATGCTAATGCTGTCTATATTTTTGAACACGAAGTCCTCATGATTTGCTTGGAATGCAATATCAGGACATCTTTGAGTATCAGCAACAGGGCATTATAGCACTGTTAGAAAATTTAGGCTAGAGCAGACGCACACCAAACAAAGAAACTCAGAGGATGAGGGACTTCTAGATTGAGCTTTTCAGAATGTCATCATCCCAAGAGACAATTCTGGACATTTCAGTGTATCTCACTGGAGAGAATGTAGGGAGTAATGCAGAAAACAGGAAACTATAAGCCAGTTAGCTTGACGTCGGTTGTGGGGAAGTTATTAGAATCAATCATTAAGGAGGTTATAGCTGGGCACTTAGAAGAGCACAAAGCAATAGGGAAGAATCAGTATGGTTTTGTGAAAAGAAAATCATGTTTAATCAATTTATTGGAGTTTTTGAAGGAGTAAGATGTGCATTGGATAAAGGGGAGCCTATTAGACATACTGTACTTAGATTTCCAAAAGGCATTTGATAAGGTGCCACATCAAAGATTATTGCAGAAAATAAAGGCACATGGTGTAGTGGGTAACATATTAGCATGGATAGAAGATTGGCTGGCTGACAGAAAGCAGAGAGTATGCATAAATGAGTCTTTTTCTGATTGGCACCCCACAGGAGTCTGTACTGGGGCCTCAACGTTTTACGATTTACATCAATTACTTAGATGAGAGGAGTGAAGACATAGTAGCTAGATTTGCAGATGACAAAGATACGTAGGAAAGTATGTTGTGAAGAGGACATGAGGAGGTTGCAGATGGATATAAATAGGTTGAGTGAGTGGGCAAAGATCTGGTAAATGGGAGTTTAATGTGGGAAAATGTGAAGTTGATCACTTTGGCAGGAAGAACAAAAAAATCAGAGTATTACTCAAATGGAGAATGACTGCAAAAACAAAACTTGCTGGAAAAACTCAGCAGGTCTGACAGTATCTGTGGAGAGGAAGACAGTTTACATTTAGAGTCCGTATGACTCTTCATCAAAACTAAGAAATAGAAATGTGGTGAAATATAAGCTATTTAAGGGCGGGTGGGACAGGTGGAGCTGGATAGAGGAGAGGGCCAATGATAGGTGGTAGACAGATTCTTGTTAGGCAAGGGAATCAACAGTTATCGGGGTTAGATGGGAATGTGGAAATCGAAACACAAGAAAGATCAGCTGTAATCTTATTGAATGGCGGAGCAAGCTCGAGGGGCCGAATGGCCTACTCTTCCTATTTCTTATGTTCTAAGTGGATGACTATCCTCAGCTGCAGCAGCTGAAGACTGGATTCAGAGGTGCAGGCATCTCGTTGCTGGAACTGGACAAATACACGGTGGATATTAATTGAAGTGGTTCTCAGCTGTGTTGTGGGCAGCATGGAGTAAGGTTCTATCTGGGATTTAAGAAGCAGATAGGCAACCAAAATTGTAATGGGAGAGTTTACAGTTGGGAACAGTCAGTCTTTTTGCACTTCTGATTGCAGACTAAAATAGTTGCCTCCTTGGTTCCAATATGAAGGTCATCGCAGTGTAGAAAGGCAGATTGAACAGTCCAAGCCATGGACTGTGTTGGAACTAATGAGCTAGATTGAAGTGCATTTGAGCTCTTGAAGGAGGTGGTTAAGGCTTGGCCAGAAAATGGGGTTGATAGAAAGTCAGTGGAAAATACAGGCTGCGCAGCATACCAAATATCTTTGGTAATATTTGGTTTGACAGGTAAGACATCGAAGAATACAGTTCCATGGTTAAATAGTGAGATTAAAAGTAAACTGAAGCATAAAAGTATGGAATGATAAAATGAATATAAAGATGGTTCCTTCCTGTAGTTGAACATTTTCAGCTGTGTGAGGTGAAAAGGGGGTATTGGCATAGCACTGCTGGTGTTAAATCAGCATTGCATGCTGATTGACATCATAATCTGCCTACTCTGCATACTTCTGGCAGACGTTTACTGCACTAACACCTGCATGAATATGGTGTTCGGTCTGATTCACCCACAGGTGTGCATTCACACCACCAGTGCCATTTTGGAATTTAAAGTATTCATGAATTGCAACAGCCAGTCAGTCAGTTAGAGCCACTGTAGTACTTACTGTTTATTAATTAAAAGCATATGTTGCAGTGACAAAGCCAATACCAACTGGTGCAATGACTCATTAAAAATTTAAGCAAGATTCACAACCAATCTTCAGAGAGGAAATAGGAGAAAAGAATTGAAAGAAAAACTTTTGTCTCACTAAATGGCAAATTCTATAAGTTTCTACTTGGCATTATCCACACTTGAGAATTTGAATATGTTGTATTAGTAGTGATTTCTGCTATCACTATAGTTTCTAAATATTGGTAGTTCCAGATTTTTTATGTCTTTGATTCTGCCTGTATTTGAACATATTACTTATGTTATCTTCCTGTTAACTCTTGAGCAGGCCAGAATGAGGGAAGAAATGTTAATTTCACACCCAGTGTTATTGCAGTGTGGTTTCCCCCCCCCACCTTTGGCACAGATTGGCTATATATGAGAAGCTACATTATGATTTCTACTTGCCAACAGATGAATTTTAGACGTGAACAGATCTTCAATATTTCAAATGTGATTTGCATCCATTGGCAAGTAGAAGTCATGACTAAATTTATCAAAGGGAGTATAGTTTTAAAAGAAACTAATTGTATGTTCAAATGTAGTAATCTGCAACATTCCTTAGAGGTGAAAGTCAATATTTGAGAATCTGTACATTATTACATGTGTAAAAACTGTAATGTTTTTGAATTTAGATCTGGGCCTTTCGAAATCAGTGCTGATCTTGAAGATTCAATGGAGTTGGTAGATCCAAATATTGCTGCTCAAACGGATGAGAGTGGTGATGAATATATAACTGATGAAGAGACTGACTTGGGAACAGATTGGGAGACTGTACCCAGTCCTAAATTTTATGATATCCCTTCTCAGCCAGTGGAAGTACTGCAAAGCCAAGCCATGCAAGCATCTCAGCCAATTAGCAATAGTAACAGCACAGGTGGTATGATCTCTTCTGCAGCAGCTTCTGTTACATCATGGTGGAAACAATACTATGGACACCGCTGATGACTTGCTGAATTAGAACATAAACTTCCAATAAATAGAAAACGTGTGAAAACGACACTTGAATAGTGCCTATAAAACACAATAACAAAACTGGACAATTGTGTTTATATGGATCAGAGGCATACAACCACTAAAAACTGCAACTGGCCAAATTCTGATTTGGCATAATGGAACTACCTTCCCTGTTGAGTAAGCTAATGCAAAATTGAGACTGGTGTTGTTAGGAGCAATTTTTGGTCAAGTATTACTCATTTTTATAGAAAAATACTGATCTCAGTAAATTGTGTTTCAAAATCGTCAATTTTATTGCTGACATTGTGATCCATAAGTCAAACCTCTTTAATAGAATGCACTGGCAGAAGGGGGTGTTGGTGGGCAGTTTATAACTTCATAATGAACTCAAATGTCACCTTGATCAAGGGAATCCAAATGAGAGAATTTAGAGTATGGTTTCATCAAATTGGATGGAATCAGGTTACCTCATGGGCTGTTTTCAGTGACACTTGACACCCCCCCTAGTTGTTAACCTGGTATGCTCCCTATAATTGCCATCACAACAGATATTTGCAAGGTTGTATCTGAAACAGGTCAGTGATAAAATTTACATTTTTTAAAATAAGTAAAACTAAGTAGTATGTGCTATGACCATATTCTTGTATGAAAAGGAATCAGAATCAAACAAAGGGCCATTTGGCTCATCATGCGCTGTCCAATTAGTCCCCTTTACCTGCTCTTTTCCCCATATTCCATAATTTTTTTCCTTTCCAACTCTTTCAAAATCATTAGTGAATTGCTTTCACTCCCTTTGGGAGAGTGCAGATCATAAGGGAAAAAAATACACTGCCAACTGTTATATTGCCCACTACTTTAAATGTGACTGGTAACCCTTCTGCCACAGGTGGTAAATTCTCCTTATTTACTCTATCTTCAAGATTTTGGCCACTTATCAGATCTCCCCGTTCTTTCCTTGAAGGAGAACAGCCCCAATTTCCATAGTTCCTCCAGATAGCTAAAAATCTTTCATCTCTAGTTCCACACTAGTAAATTCTTGCATCGTCATTAGAAGGGATGGCAATGGCATAAAGTACAGTGCTCAAAAATGGCTTAATACTTGAGCTGGGACCTATCCAGCGTATTTTAAAATTTCCACAGAATTTCTTTGCTTTTGTAATCAAAGCCTCTATCTCTATATAAAGCCAAGGATCTTGTCTGCTTTTTAAACAGCCTTCTCAACTTGTTCTGCCAACTTCAAAAACGTGTGTACATACACCCCTGCTCTCTGTTCCTGTTGCCCCTTAAAATTGTACCATTTAGTTCCTATTGCCTCTCCTCATTCTTCCTATCAAAATGAATCACTTTGCACTTCCATATTAAATTTCACCAGCTTATGTACGTCCTCCTAAAGCATGTTAGTATGCTTCTCAGTTTATTACATTTGAATTTTGTGTGATCTGTATACTTTGAAATTCTACCCAATAGACCCAGGTCCAGGCCATTAATCTATTTTCAAAAAGCAGTGGTTCCAGCACTGAACCCTGGGTTAAGGTTTGTATAAATACATTCTTTCCTCTAATCGGGGAAAAAAATTACCACTACTGAAACTTCTCCCTCAGCTACTTTTGTATCTACACAGCTACAGTCTCGTTAATCAATTCCATGGACTTCAATTTTGCTAAAGTCTATTGAGGCACTGTCAAATTTCTTTTGGAAGTCCATATATACATCAGCTGTACTACACTAATCTGCCCTCTGTCACCTCAAAGAACTCAAGTTTGCCAAACAAGATTTATCAGTAATAAATTTGTGCTGACTTTCATTTATTCACCCATACCTTCCCAAGTGCCAATTAATTGTGTCCTGGGTTCATGTTTCAAAGTATCTTCAAGCTTTTCCTCTATCGGATGAGTTATAGAATACAAAAGCAGGGATGTAATGATGGAACTGTATAAAACGCTGGTTAGGCCACAGCTGAAATTCTGAGCACAGTTTTGGTTGCCACATTACTGGAAGGACGTAATTGCTCTGGAGAGAATGCAGAGGAGATTTACAAGAATGTTGAAAATTGCAGCTATGAGAAACAATTGGATAGGCTGGGGTTGTTTTCCTTGGAACTGGGGAGGCTGAGGACCCCACAGCTTGGGGGAAACAGGGCATTCCTGTCTACTCAAGCTTGGCCCAATAACCAGGGGACACAGATTTAAGGTGATTGGTAGAAATAGAGGGGACATAAGGAAAAAACTTCTTCACCCAGAGAGTGCCTGGTTTGGTGGTGGAGGCAGAAATCCTCAGCTCATTTAAAAGACACCTGGATCTGCGTCTAAAATGTGGTAAACTGAGAGGCTACGGAACGGGTGCTGGAAGGTGTAATTAAAATGAGCAACTAGTTTTTTTTCTTTTTTGGCTGGCGCAGATAAGATGGGTTGAATGGCCTCTTTCTGTGCTGTAACATTTGTGGTTATCTCCATCTCTAAGCTTATTAGCCTGTAATAGCTGGACTTTGTTTTAAAACAGCAGTTTAATATTTGTTCTCCTGTCCTATGGCACTACTCCCATATTTAAGCAGACCAGAGCCTCTGCAATTTTCCACCCTTAGTTTTCTCAGGAACCTAAGATGCATCCCATTCAGACCAGGTGAATCTTCAGTTTTAATGATGGAAATTTAAGTACCTTTTTGCACCTATCCTTGTCCTATTCAAATTTCTCTACTACCCACTCTTATTGTGACATTGGCAACACCCTTTTAATGAAGACAGATGAAAAGTGCTCATTTAGTACCTTGGGCATGATCTCTGCACTCCACAAGATGATCTCATTTTTGAACCCCCGTTGACCCTACTCTTCCTTGGACTATGTTTATAAACGAGTTTTAGGTATACTTTTATATTACCTGCTAATCTATTCCCGTACACTATTTTTGTCCTCATTTCTTTCTTCAGTTCACTCCTGTACTTGTATTCAGTCAGCATGGCTCTCTACAGAATTATGAACCTGACATCATAAGCTCCTTTTACTATTTCATTTTAATCTCTATATCTTCAGTCACAGGAACATAAGAAATAGGAGAAGGCCATTCAGCCCCTCAAGCCTGCTTTTTGACATTCAGTAAGATCATAGCTGATCTGTTTGATTTGAATTCCACATTCCCTTGCCTAACAAGAATCTAACTACCTCTGCCTTAAAAATATTCAATTACCCCATCTCTGCTGCTTTGAGGCAGTATTGCAAAGTTGCACAAACCTCAAAAAATTTCTCATTTCTGTCCTAAAAGGACAACCCCAAATTTTAAAAACAGTGCCCTCTAGTTCATCCAGGAAGCTGTAGCTTTGGCTGCCCTCTGGAAATGTGTCTAGATACACCGTGTATTTCCTCTTTGAAGGCCTCCCATTGCTCAATTACTGTTTAAGTGCCAGTCTTTGATTCTAATCCACCTGAGTAACATTTCAATTCACTGAAATTAGCTCTTTTACAGTTGAAGGAATCATACATTGCGTAAGAAATTACTACACCTGCACTTTGCTCCTCTTTTCAATAATCAAACCCGACGTGAAACTATATTGTTCTTCAGAACTGAATTATGCCAAAGTACATTTTAAAGAACAGTCCTATTCTGATGAGGTGTTATGTTTTACCACCTTCTGTTTTACTGGGTCAATTTAGTTCGACTGCTGTAGGCAATTAACCATGTTGAGTAAATTAGCTTTGATTAAATCAAGGCAATAGAATAGCAAATATTAGTTTAGTTTAAACAGTTGCTAGTTAAATTTAAGCAATTGCATGGTTTGATCAATATTTAACTTCTGAATCATGCAATTAATTACCTTCACTACCTTGCGATCAGATGGTATGAAGACAAAGCTTCAGAGTTTTGATAGAACTTCATTTCAAATAGTTAATATTACTTCACAATTTTACAAGGTCCTGTATCAATCACGTAGTGTTAAAACTATAGTAAAGTTAGCAGTATTCACTAAAATTACATAGCTGCAGCAGGTTATAAGGGGCTGAATGGTCTACTTCTGTTTCTGAGTACTTATATATTTTAGATTTCTAGCACCGTTGACACAGAATATCATAACAATCAATTATTTTTAACATTCACAATTTTATTTTTGCTTAACCAACTTGATAGGAAGTTTTTTGTTGTTCATTGGCAAGGCTAGCCTTTTTTGTCCATCTCTAATTGCCCTTAAGAAATTTTTACATCAAAATTGTTCAGAAGATTGTAAATCCCACACCGATTTACTTGCCCGCAAGAAGAGCCAAGAGTCAGTAGGAAAAGAGAATGGAGTAATAATCCAACTTGCAATAGCTAGTAGCTAGAATTGATCTTGTATTTAAAACATTTAACTTTGATTTTGTGATTTAAATATGTTTTTATTGTGTTCTTGTAGACAGATTTCTAGTCTCTCAGGGAATTGAGGGATATGGAGAGTGGGTGGGAAAATTGATTTGAAGCCTGTGATCGTATTGAATGGTGGGGCAGGCTCGTTGGGCCAAATGGTCTACTCCTGCTTTCATTTGTGTGCGTTTCATTTTCCACTAATAGCAACGGTTGTAATGGGCTGCTAAAAGAAACACCCTTCTATATTTATAATTTAATATGCTATATAAAAAATAAATTGATAGTGAATTATTTAAAAGAATTGCCAAATCATTTGTTGAACATTAGGAAAAGTTACTTACTAAGCTTAATCCTTGGAACAAGAATTATTCCCGACAATCTTACACAAGTCCATGCTGATCGAGTGTTAAATATTTTTGGCAAAGTGATCATCGCTTTGTGACTTTCCCGTCCTCTGCTTCAACTTGCTGCTCTTGGACAAACTGATTCCATCAAAGAACATAAGTAGTGACAATGCGAGTTATAACTATATGCTCATTTGAAATGAAGAACAGAACAGGTAGGACAGTTGGGAACATGGGAATTGCTAAATGATAAAATCTAGTTTGCCTTCTCGTAGTTATATGACACAGAGACAGGAGTCGTTGAGAAATCACAGCAATCAATCTCTACCTTTTAGTCAAGGACACACCAGAAATGACATGGAGAAGAGCTTTTTCCTGCAAAATATGCTATTTAACACATGCCTCAAATTACTATTTTTGGAATGAAATCTAATTTGCATTTGAATGTATCAATACAAACTCTTTCCATCATCTCCTGAGGCAGTCATTTTTATAGGTTTCTGTGATTAGTTTGAATTTACCCCAAATCCTGAATTTCAGGATTGGTTGTTGTTTATTAGGACTTAAACTATTAAGTTTTCTTAATTTTTCTAATTTTTGAATTGTGCAGTCCACAAGTCTGATTTGCTGTAGTTTTACATTGAGCCAATCAACAAAAGCGAAGTAGAAGTATTCTGACATTCTTATTTCTATCATGCTTTAAACAAATGCAGTCTTCTACTTCCCTCAGATTGGCTGATTCCTGGCCTGTGACTCTTTCCCCTACTTGCTTCTGATAGGTATTTCTCTGTGGTTGAGGTGATCATACAATCAACTCCGTTTTGGTCACTCCAACTGTGACTTTTAGCTTCAATACCTGTGTGACCACCAAATCCCACCTTAATTTGATTTTTGCCCTGTAGCAAATTTCAGGTCTGGCTTTGATTAGCACTGGTCATTAACATAAGCCTTGATCTTTGCCCAATATTTAAATCATGGCTTAACACTGAGATCCAGACTGAACATCTTTTACAGATGCATTTCACTAATGTTTCAATAGGTGGCTTAAAAAACATTGAGATTGGCCAGGTATGAATTGATAAACTGATTTATTTTGCACTTAGCAAATTGATGTAGATTAGTTATAATCAAAATTAATTTCACTTACCTTCTTGCCCCTTTTTATTTGGGGGGAAAAATAGTAAGCCATGTCATTGTCCTATGATGGTCAGCTAATGTAATGTTTTCCTGGTCAGATTTCTGGTTCTGACATACCCTGGGCTTATGAGCAAGGTCTCTGACTCAGAATTTGCATGGCCTTCACCTGCACCATCAACAATTAAGGTATTATTAGCCCATAAGCTTGTCAAGTAAGCCAGTCACTGCCTCCATCCTCCACGAGTGTGAAGCCCTAGAAATCACCTGTGATTTTCAAAACAAATGGATTCATAATGATGTAATAGCTTGGATGCATTGGTTGATTTCTGTTGCTCAGTTTAAAGTGGTATGTGAACATCCACAAATTGGTCAATTTTCAATGTTTGATTCATTAACAAATAACTCCTCTTGATTGCATTAGCTGCGCATGGCTATACACAGGAGTTTAAACCCTCACAAACCCATTGATATTAAAGACCACTCAAACTATAACTCATTTCCAAGTTTTTCCGTTTGAGATATGCCCCAAAAATTTCAAAACCTGCCACTGCCAACTATACTTCCTACCATTTTACATATCATGTATATATTCTTTATAATATAAAGGAAATTTGTAAAGGAAAACAGTTACTTCTATAGGGGAACAAAATAAAGCTGCAATCAGATTTCCCCCAAAGCTTACTTCTGATCTCCATTCTGATTTGTCAGTTAGACTTAAAAGTTTTATAGGGGCTTTTGCATGTTATAATTTGTCTTGATGCTACAGTATTGACATGTCCCCACATGTTCTGCCAAATCTAGAGCCTGCTGGTTATCTAGAAGCAAAGTGACCAAGCTAATAAGTTACAACAGACTTAATACTGTAGAAAGCCTAGAGGGGTATAGAAAGTACAGGGATGAAGTAAAAAAGGAAATTAGGAAGGCAAAGAGAGGATACGAAAATATATTGGCAGGTAAACTCAATGTACTGGTAAAACGCCTTAAGATTTTCTTTATGAGCAAGAGAACAAGGAAAAGGTAGGGCTTATCAGAGATGTACATGGTCACGTATGTTGATACAGAAGATGTGGGCAGGTTCTCTGGTACTTTGACTCCACTAAGGAGAGGGATGATGCAGACATTTTAATTAAAGAAAAGGACTGTGAAATATTAGATACAATAAACATGGTGAAAGAGGAAGTACTGAAGGGATTGGCATCCTTGAAGGTGAATAAATCACCAGGACCAGATCGATGGCAGTTGAAGGGAGGAAATAGGGGATGCTCTGAGGATCATTTTCCAATCCTCACTAGATACAGGTGAGGTCCTTGAGGATTGGAGACCTGCAACTGTTGTACCATTATTTAAAAAGGGTATGAGGGATAGGCCAGTCAGTCCAACTTTGGTGGTGAGCAAATTATAAGAAACAATTCTGAGACACGATAAACCGTCACATAGAAAGGCATGGATTGATTACGGATAGCCAGCACGGTTTTAGGGGAACATTGTGTCTTACAATCTTAATAGAATTTTTTGAGGAAGTAACAAGGATTGATGAGGGTAGTGCAGTGAATGTTGTCTATATGGACTTCAGTAAAGCATTTGACAAGGTCCCACATGGCAGTCTGGTCAGTGGCAAATGGAATTCAATGCGCAAGTGTGAGCTAATCCATTTGGGGAGGGTAAACAAAGCAAGGGAAAACTCAATAAACCTGAAGTTATTGAAGGGTTGAGGAAGTGAGAGACCTTGGAGTGCATAGACAGGTGGTCAAGAAAGCATATGGAATGCTTTCCTTTATTGGACAAGGTATTGAATACAAAAGCAGGGATGTAATGATGGAACTGTATAAAACGTGGGTTAGGCCACAGCTAGGATTTTGTGTATGGTTCCAGTTACCACATTACAGGAAGGACATAATTGCTCTGGAGAGAGCGCAGAGGAGATTTACAAGAATGTTCCCAGGGCTTGAAAATTGCAGCTGAGGAGATATTGGATAGGCTAGGGTTGTTTTCCTTAGGTTACCCCTTAGCCTCCTCTGTTCTAATTGAGGTGTACAAAATTATGAAGAGCCTATATAGGAAAGACTGGCTTCCCCTAGCTGAGAGGTCAATTACCAGAGGCCATAGATTTAAGGTGATTGGTAGAAGGATGAGAAAGGGACATGAGGAAAAACTTTTCTACCCAGAGGGTGGTGGGCATCTGGAATTCACTGCCTAAGTTGGTGGTAGAGGCTGAACGCTCAACTCATTTTAAAAGGTACCTGGATCTGCATCTGAAACGCTGTAACCTGATCTTACACTTGCATATGTTGAAATCCATTTGCCACAGTTTACTCCATTCACTTAATTTATTAAGGTCCGTAATTTTATGCTTCCATCTATATTGCTTACAATGTCACCTATCCTTTCGTCATTTGCAAATTTGGACATGTGGCTCTCTATCCTATCATCCAAATCATTAGTAAATATAGTGAACAATTACGGCCCCAACACAGATCTATGTGCAATACCACAAATTGCATTCTGCCAATTAGAACACCTACCAATTATCCTTACTCTCTGTCTCCACCTGTTCAGTCAACTTGCTAACCAGATCAATAATCTGCTTTGAATTCCATGAGCTTCAACTTCAGCTAATAGTTTATTATGAGGGATTTTACCAAGAGCCCTCTGGAAGTCCATATAGGTAACATATATAGTTATTCACTATCCACTACATCAGTCACCTTTTCAAAAAAGATTCAATCACGGTCGTCAGCCATGCCTACCCTTTACAAATCCACAATGGCTTTCTCAAATCAGTGAAAACTTTGTGTTCAGTCACTTATTTACAGACGCTAGTAATTTCACTTTTTTCCTCCAAACCTTGACGACAAGACTCCAATTGGTTTTTGACTCATCACATGCAACTTCAGAGGCAATTGAGAAATGTTTTAAGTTTTCCAAATCTAAACTTTTCCAGGCGATGCTTTGAATTATGATGCAGATCAAATAAGGTAATTATGTAGTAGAATCCCAGATTTGATTACTTCTAAATCT
Source organism: Carcharodon carcharias (assembly GCF_017639515.1). NCBI lineage: Eukaryota > Metazoa > Chordata > Chondrichthyes > Lamniformes > Lamnidae > Carcharodon > Carcharodon carcharias. The sequence goes on from NC_054486.1 coordinate 62,672,464, forward strand.
GTATGACAGCAATTTTTTTTTAAATATTGGGGAAAGGAAGTTGCAATTGATCAGACTGGAAAGATAATGGCAAATAGCATTTAACTTAGCACAATGGGTAATGCATTTGTTCCATTCCCTTCCCAAAAGGACAAAATCACATTGGGACTCTGCTCCATGGGCTTCTGCTATTACACACCAGCCATTCTGCCATTTAAGGCTGACTATTTAACCATAGTACAATCCTTCTTCAACAGCTAAATACATGCATTTTTTCCTGCCCCCTTACCACCTTACTAATTCAAAGCAAACTCTGGTGCCCCTCGGTCACACACAGCACAGAATTAATGGCATACATAGATCAGGGATCTTGCTGGTCCATGTGATTTAATACCACATTAAGTGGTGCAGTTATCAACCAACTAAACAATGAAAGCCACTCAGTCATCATTATGTACCTCACATATAATTCAGAGAACATTTTCACCTTAAAATAAACAAAAGTGCACCAATATAGGTGTAGGGGATATAAATATTGTAACTAATATAACAAGTGCACACCCAACAGATAGAAGGATGATAAAACATATGATAGATAGCTAATAATTATTACCCAAGAGTTAATTCTGAACAGTGAGACTTCTGTACTAGTACAAAAGCTATAACCAAAAACCAAAATCAAGTCACTTCTATGGTGAAAAGTTGATTAATTTGTAATCAACCCAAAATTTGGCTTTATTAACAAATGGAATATTTGGAGTCTGATACAGCTTCCAACATAATGTTGAGTAACGTTTACAATAAAGAAAGGCTACTTTAAAAGTTCTAATCCAGAAATGGGGATATAACGAGTTTCTATATTAGGTAGCAAACATTTACAACCAGTAATTTTTTTTTTATTAATGTCCCATTTTATTCATGTTACAACTTGTTTTAAGCTTATAGAAAATTGCAAGTTAATGTACATGACACACAAACAGCAGCTGTACAATTGTGTATCTTAACTGCTGAAATGTAAATAGAGATGCTTGCAACGTTGAGCACTCAAAGTGAAAGTCTTTTGGAGCAAGCAGCAAAAGTTTGGTTGGGGCAAAATACACTCTGAAGCCAAGAGTTACAGGTTATGCAGAATTAAGGAGTCAGTAGCAAACAAACAGGCAAACATTTTTAGGCACCATCTGAAAATGTTAAGTGCGTTGGTAATCAAAATCTAAATTAAAAAACGTGCTCATGTGTCAGATTTATTGCATTTGATGGGGATATTTCACTACATTTATAAAATTCAAAGTAACGCACATGTTTACAGGACAGTGTGAATGCAAAAATGAAATCCTAGTTCTGACTACAATCAGAAACATGTATAAATATGTAATCAAATCATGTATCCCAAGCTTGCAAAGGCAGTAAAAGTGCTTTAAAAGATTTATTTAGAAAAAAAAATACATCAGTACTCTTACAACCTAGTTTTGGGAGTGTTACAGACAGTGACTTTTGAAAAGAGACAGCATTGTTATGGGGTAACTAGGCACAATATCTTAGCTTAAACAGAATACTGCAGATGCTGGAAATCTGAAAAAAAAATTATGTGAATACTTAGCAGGCCAGGCAGTACCTATGGAGAAAGGAATAGAGTTCGCTTTTCAGGTTGATGACCTTCGTCAGAACCCTCCCTCTCCACAAATGTTACCTAATCTGCTGAATGTTCCCAGAGTTTCCTGGCTTAGCCTTAAACTTCACCACTGTTTCACAACATTGAACATTTTCAATAATGCAGTTAAGAGACAAGTACAATATTAAATAAAATATTTATCCCCAGAGTTGAGAAAACAACTACTCACACAAGGGCATGAATTGAGATGAATTTTGTGCAGTTGTTTCTTTTGAAGGGAAATCTCAGAAGTCAGATTTTTAAAAATATATATGGTACACACACAAACACACACACCTACGCATGTAAAAATGTCCATCCCTGATTCAGGCAATGCCAAAGAGATGAGAGGATGCTTTTCTATTGCTGCTTCCATTTTTTTTTGAGATGAGAGGGAAAATTAAAAATGAATCATTTTAAAGTCAAGCTGGAATAGAGCTTTCAACTGTAACTCAAAATATAAAACCACAAGGGCATTGGGATCTTAGTCTGGTGCTGCAGCTGAAGTAGTTATTATTAAACCATGGCAATTTAATATGTTACTAAGATTTAAAAATGACCTAGTCTTAATATTTTGGGGGATGAGGTATATATCTTGCCCCACACTACTTTATGTCAAGATGAAATTTATGGCTTTATTTTGTAGAAGGCTTTGTTTAAAAATAGATTTTTATTGCTCATCAATAAAGCAGATTTTAAATATGATAAACATATCAGTTGGATCAGAACATTGTTTGCCATGGCATAATGAATTTTGTTTTTGATAGAAAGTTGAGTTACATCTTATTTCAACACAATAACTGGTTAATCTTATTAAAATACCTACCTCACTAAAATGATTGCTTTATACAAGGGTTTATATGACTCTCCACTTACAGCATCAACAGTTCAAACCTTAACTGAGTTTAAAAGAGATGTGTTCAGTTATTGACTAAATAGCAAAATATGTATAAGTGCTTTCAGAAACCAAAAGATGTACAAATGACTCTAAGACTCTAAATCAAGTAGGGAAAAAAAAATTTGCACTGTGCAAAGTATCTTTACTTGTCGAAAGCACTTCGTGAACAGCCTTACATTTTATAACTATCTGAATGAGACTTACAAAAACACAAAGCAAAGAAAATAAGAGTTCAACTTAATTTCCTTTTAAGACCAGAAAACAGGCTCCCAAAAATTACTGCAACTCAATCAAAAGCACTGATATGGAAATTAAAACTGAAGATCCAAACAATATTACTGAAAAAAATTCAAGCCATTTTACATTTTGCATAACCTGTAATTTTGCAATGCCAACATAACATTTTTCCATGTATTTGCCCCAACATCATATAGCAACACTTGACTATCATAATTCTAACTATGTCTTAGATGACCAATTTTGTTAAGATGTGTTTCGAGTTCATTCCCACGCCAATATTTTGCATTTTCACTTAACTGTAATTTTAGGTAGAATATACAAACTATTCAAAAGAAAGACCAAAATTTAAAACAGGCTAACTGCAACATTGACATAGCTGCGTTGTAGTGGTTTGTTGCTGTGCCAGCTACATTAACAGTACAATATTATCATTGATCAAACACATGATAGAGCAAATACTGCACTTCTCGCACAGTTAACAGTTGCTGCAGTTCTGTACATGCAGATTCATATAAGCCAATATGATCATATTGTACAATGTAAACAGTGCAGGACTGACAAATATTCCAATTTCTACAGGAAGCAGTTCATCCAACAGGAATTTTCTTAAATCTCCAGTCAGGTGAAACCAAATCCACCATTTTTTTTTAAAGTCACATTCCTTCTCCATTCTTCTTTGCTTTTTCACATATTTGTTGGATGTGATTACAAGACTGCACCCAGTTATTATCATGAAGCCCAATTTTACAGCCTGGTGAATCTTTTTCTGTCTGCCAACAGCACATCCAGTATGAGCGCCCATAAGGTAAAACTTTGTAATAGGGTTTTGAGTGCCACCGACATGGTGACACATCCCCTTTTGAGTAATGCTTTTTGCACTGCTTGCATGGATCATCCTTGTATCGTGGGTCACAAACCCAGCGTGAATCTGTTGCTCTAATGTCATAGTTTTCTATAATGAACTTGAAATAATGGCACGTGCATTTCAGAGCTGCCAGAGTTTTGGTAGGGAGGAACATGAAAATCTTCACCATAATGTGGTGTGGTAAAAAGACCATGTACTGCCGAGGCTCAAGAAGCTGTTGGATTTTGAAACGTGTTTCTAGGAATTCATGAGATACTTGTCTTCTTAGAGGAAAGAGCTCAGTTAATGAAGGGCATGTGGTTTTGAAAGATAGAAGAGAATTGTCCTGATTTGCTTCTAAGCAACTTCTGTCAATTGTTTTGCTTTTAGCAGTCACAAAGTCGTCCTTGCATTGTGCAACATCCTGGAGTTCCTCAGTAGTATTTTCATTTGAATCCAAGTTTTCTGTATGGGACTGTTCAAGTGTGAAAAATAATTCTCCAGGAAGTGGTTCCTCACAAGGATTAGACTCTTCCCGATTAGATCTAGATACTGATCTACATTCCGTTGCTCCATTCACTCTTCTAACCAGATTTCCATCCACCATACAAGACACCAGCTCTTTGTCAACAGTAAAGTCATTTGCATACTCACGCTTACCATTCCCTGGTAAAGTTAAGTTTGATACAAACTTATTGTTTGTTTCCCAACATAGGGATGGGGTATTACAGGACTCCACTGGCATCCTGACATCACTGCTGAAAACTTCTCTAGTACTGTTTGGCAATGATGTTGCTTCTTTGCAGATTAATGAAGACTTTTTGTTAGAAAGATCCAACACAACACCTGAATGACCTGAAAGGTCATTTGCTTGAGGTGGACCATGTGTAGCATCTTCCTGTGATTCAGTGCACGGTTCAGTACAGCTTGTGCTTATGTGGCTGTATTGTTCTTTGTTTTCCCCAATATTATCAGCTGCTTTGGATACCCCCATGGATGTTGTAATGACCTCTGCACTCTTGGTGCTTTGCTCTGATTGGTGTGGACTAGTCAGCAAAACCCTCCCCACCCCTCTCCGAAAACTATTATTCCTGGACAAACTCTCTCCATTTCGGTCATGCTGATTCTTCAAGCACTCTGATTCAAGCTTTGCTATAACTTCTATAACTCTGACATATTCACCCTGTAGTTTATTATTTTCAGTGGACTTTTTGTGGCTTAAGCCAAACTCAGGTCCTATGGCAGAAATGGCTTCTGGTAATGGAGGCCCTCCCTTTGAATGCACAATACCTGGTATGTTGGCACTGGCATTTGTAAATGTTTTGCTACAGTCTGGGAGCAGAGAATTTGCCCTTTGTTCTAGAAAAGCCACCATTTCTGCCACAGAAAGGGAGCTGCTGTGACACAGTCCTTCACCATTTTGCTTCTCATTATTTACAGATGAATTTTCCTCACTGTTACTGGTTGTTGGGGGATCAGCATGTAAACACCTTCTGTCAACATCCTTCACATTATCTTTTATTCTCATTGGTTGAATTTTTACTTTCTCTAGATCAGCAGATTTTCTTCTGCGTTTAGCAGTTGTTACCTCAGTATCCCAGCTGCTTTTTATTTTCATGGAACCAGTCCTGTTATTGCACTGATGTGCTGCAAAGAAGGCTATTTTCTCCTTTGTGTTACCAGGTTTTATGACTGCCCAGATATCCAGTGGTGCCTCCCCTTCTTCCTGATGAATTGAAGGAGGCAGAGTATTTTCAGATGTGTGTTTCTTTCTTCCCTTAAAGGCAAGATTATCAACTGGATTCCTCATATTGCACATTTTATTTTGAGAAATGAAACCAAAAGGTCTTGGACACCACAAGCTGATGTGAGATGCCACTGTACTAACTGTAATGGATTTACAACATGACCGATTATTGTAGGTGGATTGGCATCTTTCAACTCTCACTGTTGCATGCTGGCTGGAGCAAAGCCCTCCAAGTGCCTCTTGGCTTGATTCAAGAGATGCATCTTTCTTTTGAAGTTTTGGGTATGGCTTAAGGTGCATAATGGCCAACCTGCAAATAAGTAGAGAAATGGTTACAATATAGGTAAAAATGTTATGCTATATTTTGCATACTATGATCAGTACTTACTGGAAAGTATTTAAGCTAGTCTTGATGTGATGGAAAGTATATCAGTTTAACATTTAAAGCTAATTTGTAAAAAATATGTAAGATACCAGGTCCTGTGGGCAACTTTCCCCATAATTTTATTTTGGAGTGCATGGGTAATTTATTTTACTGTGTGGCTTCTTTAAAATTTTTTGCATAGCTGTGCACGTGTGGTAACTTAAAGGGGCTGACTTGAGCACCTGTGCAAGAACTTTCCAGTTGCTGTACAACTTAAAGGGAACATATCCCCTGGAACCTCCCTCTTGTACTGTATGCTCCTATGATTCTCTACAAACAAGCTCTGCAGACCTTCATCAATGGTCAGCACCCTTAGCAAGCAACAGCATCAAGCAAAACTAAACCTACATATATAATACAGCAAGCCAACCTCTTTACTGATTGAAATCAAACTTATCTCCCACATATCAACAGCTTGCAATGTCAGAAAGAAAATCTTGTCTTAGCTCGAGGAGAAAGTTGACATGGTATTTCTGCAACAGACCCACGTCAACCCTTCAGAGCATACTGAAATTATTAGCATCTGGTTGAGTAAACAGTGGGCACGCTACATCTTCCCTTAGCTCTACAGCCAAGTGCCCCCTAAGAGAACAGCCACTCTACTTTGATAATGGTAAGAGAATACATCACAATACCTTTAATATGGACTCCCCCTCATTCTCCACTGAAACAGTCCTCTCAACTAACTTCAACAGCACCTCCCCAAACCCCAAATTCTCATATGATCCTGGAAGGAGACTGAAAATGGCATTCTTCATCCTCAGGTGGACCAGCTCTCAGCAGATGTAAGGCACCATGACTGATCTACAATGAGTTTGCGAGACTAGGCAAAGGAGCTTTTTTGGTTCTTAAGGGAGTTCAGTGGCGAGTCTAAAATAAGTACATTGCTTAAAAATGTATTACCCAAGTTTTACATTTTCTAGCTGTTAGTTACAGCTGTAGAAATGTAGAAAAGTGGATGTTAGTCCAAACACAAGCAGCAAAATCTTAATTGGTGATTGCGCGACAGTGCTGACTGGCACAGGGGAAACAATATGCTAAATTCCAACAAGTGTGTAGAAACACCATTCCAGAGAGTCAGCAGAAAGAACTGAACTTGTGAGATTATGAGCGTTTTGGTTCTTTGAGGAGATTGGTGCTGAAAGGAAGCTCCGACTCCCTCTCTGGACTTGCCTGATAAGAGGTAATTTAGTTATATTTAGATGGGACCAGAAGAGGAAGATATCACAGTCACATGGACAGCATGTGTGCTACATGCATAACACATGAACCACCCTGGGTCCACAAGATACGCAGACAGAATCTACTGATGTGAAGTGTCAGTGGACTGTGACTCTGTAACATAACATTGCTAAGCTCAAGGAACAATTGTTTACATATATGACAAAAGTGTTTAGTCTAAAACACGCACTTCAAATAATTGGTTACTATATGAATTGAGAGTCAGTGTTTGACAGTGAAGCAAGATAAGCATGTGGCTGACTGCCCCCAGAGGGACTGTAGTCGTGACTGGGAGTCTCATGTTACGCTGCCTCCCAGATGCAAGGGTATGAGAAATAGTGGATGACTAAGGTTCAAAAGCCATGCGGTTCATACTTGAAATTACAAGGCCATTTTGAAGAGCTGGAGTAGATTAAGATTCAAGACTTCCAAAACAATAATCTCAGATTGTATCCAGTTCCAGGTGCTGCAAAAGAGGACAAATAGCTATGGCACATGACCTATACTGCTTGAAGAATGGTGTATGGAAGGAGGTTTCAGATTTCTTGGATATTAGGAATATCTCAGAGAAGGGTGAATTTCACTTCACCCAAAGAAGCGCCAAACCTCTTGTAAAAGTTAAGAGCATAAGTAGTAGGAGCAGAAGACGATTATATGACCAGTCGAGCTGGCTCTGCCAATCAATATGATTATGGCTAATTTGGGCTTCAATTTCACTTTCCTGCCGCTCCCCAAATCCCTTGATTCCCTGATGGACCAAAAATCTACCTTGGCCTTAAATTTATTCAATGATGAAGCATCCACAACCCTCGGGGGTTGAGAATTCCAAAAGATTCGCAAACCCTTTGAGTGAAAAAAATTCTCCTCACCTCAGTTCTAAATGAACAGCCTCTTATTATGAAACAGTGTCCCCTTGTTCTAAATTCCCCAGCCAGGGGAAACAACATCTCACTAGCTAGCATTTCAAGCCCTTTCATAATCTCATTCTTCTAAACTCCAGAGAACATAAATCTAATTTATTCACCCTCTCGTCCCAAAGACCAGTCTAGTGAATCTTCACTGTATTGCCTCCAATGCAAGTATATCCTTCCTTAAATATGGAGACCATATTGCAGAGTGTTCCAGCTGTGGTCTCAACAAAACCCTGCACAACTGTAGAAAAACTTCTTTATTCTTGCACTCTAATCCCCTTGCAATAAAGTCATTTGCTTTCCTAATTACTTACTGTATCAGCATACTAATTTTTTGTGTTCCTTGTACAATTACACCCAAGTCTCTGAACATCAACATTTATAAGTTTTGTATCTTTGAAAAAACATTGCTTTTCTGTTCTTAAGACAAAAGTGAATAACTTCATACCTCCCCACGTTATACTCAATCTGCAACCTTGTTGCCCATTCACTTTACCTGTCTATATCTTTTTGCTGCCTGTGTCCTCCTCAAAAAGCTAGGTGGGAATGCAACTTGTATCATCAACAAACTTAGATACATTACTCTGTCTCTTCATCTAAGTAATTAATATAGATTGTAAATAGCCAAGGCTCCAGCACTGATCCTTGCGACACTCCACAAGTCACAAAGTGCCAACTTGAAAAATGCCCCATTTATCCTTACTACCTGTCAATTAACCAATCCTCGATCCACATTAATATATCAACACCAACACTATGAGCCCTTATCTTGTGTATTAACCTTTTGTGTGGCACTTTGGGAATCAGAGAATACAACATCCAATGGCTCCCCTTTATCTACCCTACTAGTTACATTCTCAGAAAGCTAAATTAATTTTTCAAACAGGATTTCCTTTTCATAAAACCAAGTTGACTTGTTTTAACCATACAATGCTGTTCTAAGTCCATTGTTCAGGCTTCCTTAATAATATATTCCAGCATTTTCCCAACAACTGATGTCATGCTAACTGGCCTGTAGTTCACTGCTTTCTCTCTCCCTCCTTTCTTTAATAGCGGTATTACATTTGCTCACTTCCAATCTGCTGGGACCATTCCAGAATCTAGGGAATTTTGGAAAATCATACCTAGCATATCCACTATCCCTGCAGCCATCTCTTTTAGAACCTTAGGTTATAAACCATCAGGTCCTGGAGATTTGTTGGATTTTAGTCCCTTGAGTTTCTCCAGTACTTTTCCTCTGCTGATATTAATTACTTTAATTTCCTCACTCTTGGTTACCCCTCTATTTCTGGTATGTAACTTGTGCCTTCCACTGTGATGACAGACAAAATATTTGTTAAATGTCTCTGCCATTTCCTTGTTCCTATGATAATTTCTCCTGTCTCTGCCTCTAAGGGACCAATATTTACTTTAGCTACTGTCTTCCTTTTAAAAAGCTCTTACAATCTGTTTTTATATTCCTGGCTAGTTTACTCTCATATTTTTCCCCTTTTTGTCCTTCAATGGCATGACAAGCAAGCTAAGAGCAGTAGACCAGATTTTTATTTTAGAAGGGAGAAGTACCGAAGTAGAACAATCTCAAAAATACACTCTTGTTAATTCAAGACAGAAGGTAACAGTAGACTCAATACTGTGTAATAACCAGGAAAGATATACCCTACAGAAAAAGAGCAAAGGTTTTGTACCACAGGAAATGAAGACAAAAAAACTTCTTTCAAGTATAAAACCTGAAGTGGACCAAAAACATGAATTATAAGATTTAAGATCAGGGAACTAAAAAACTGACCAGGACAGTCAAAATTGATGCGGTTAGGATTGCTGGGAATATAAAACAAATTGGCCCAGATTTTGTGGTCAGCAGTAAACAAATAGCGCTCACTATTCATATTGTCTACATCTGCCCACAGACTTTGTTGACTTTTATACAGCAATTTATGGTCAACAAAGAGTGGGAAAGAAGATAAGTTTGAAAGAGAGAGATAAGAGACAGAAAGAAAGGGTTGAAATAATTTTTTTTTATCAAGTCTCTAACAATAATTAAGATCTGAAGGAATGAGACACCACACTCATACAAGTATATTTTCAGTGCCAGAAAGGCTGTTTGACAGTAATTAAGATTTATCACACCATTAAAAATTCACTTGTACTTGAATGGACAAGCCCTAAGTTTTTCTGGTGCATTTGTGGGCAAGTACTGCATGAGTTTAGATGCCGAATTTCTCAGTGAAGGACGAGTGTGGCAAAGTTTGTGGAGGAGCAGCGCAAATTGTAAAGCAAATTTCTGATTCCCGCATTTAACTGCGGATAGGCAGACACCAGAAGCTGCTGTCAAATTTACTCCATTATAACAGCCAGCGCTGTTAGCTTCAATATTACCCTTACCTTGATAGAAAGAACTTTTTGAATGTCCTTTATTTAGATTTTAATGAAGCATTTGATATAGTGCTACAGAGATTGGTCCACAACGTTAGAATGCTTGGCATGGGCGGAGTTACTTCTGCAATAGATGGAAAAGTATCTGAAGCAGAGGAATTGGATAGACATGGAACAACGTAACTTGTGAGGTGCCTCAGGGATCAATGCTGATTATATACTTAAAATGGTGAAATAGGAAAAGAATTAAAACTCTCTAAGTTTGCAAATGATATCAAACTGGGATGAACAGGCAACAAATCAGGAGCAAGCTGATCAAATATAGAATGACCAACTCATTTCTTTTTTATTGCTACATACCTTGAAATATGGTATTTTACACCTTCATGTCTCTTTTGGAGTTATAAATATATCAAAACCAACTTGCACAAGGGAATGAGTTTGCCTGGTGAAAAGAGGTGAAAGTCAGTGAACAAAATTAACAATGCTAATTCGGTGGACAAAGGATTTAGTAGGAAAATATATATAGTTACAATATGCGCTAATATTAACTTTCATTAGAATAACATTACTACCAAAGTAAAGGTCTGTATAAGTATCAAAAAATTCCAAAAAACCCCGTGAACTCTGTGTCAATGTAATGATTTTAAGGAGCTCACCCTTCTCTAGTTTTAGAAAACATTTGATATCTTCATCCTTTCACATTTCCCCTGTCCCCAACCCCTGCCACACCACAATAACCAAAAGAAAACCAAAATCCTTGTAAGAAATCACGGAAAGTATCTGCTCCTATGGAAGATAAAAGCAAAATACAGTGGATGCTGGAAATTTGAAAGAAAAACGGAAAATGCTGGAAAAACTCAGCAGGTCTGGCAGCATCTGTGGAGAGAGAAACAGAATTAACGTTTTGAGTCCGTATGACACTCCTTCAGAGCTTTGAAGAGTCATACGGACTCAAAACATTAACTCTGTTTTTCTCACCACAGATGCTGCCAGACCTGCTGAGTTTTTCCAGTATTTTGTTTTTATTGCTTCTGTGAAAGAGTGGTTACGCAAAAAGTCAAGGATCGAGAGGAAGAAAAAAATTAAGCATTAAAGGATGTATGATTTTTGGTATTTTGCTTTAGAAACCGTATAAAAACTTACATTTATATAACACAAAAATAAAAAATACCTGGAAAAACTCAGCAGTTCTGGCAGCATCTGCGGAGAGGAACACAATTAACGTTTCGAGTCCGTATGACTCTTCAACAGAATTCAGTAAAAATAGAAAAGAGGTGAATTTCATCTCTTTTCTATTTTTACTTAGTTCTGTTGAAGAGTCATACGGACTCGAAACATTAACTGTGTTCCTCTCCGCAGATGCTGCCAGACCTGCTGAGTTTTTCCAGGAATTTTTTATTTTTGTTTTGGATTTCCAGCATCTGCAGTTTTTTTACTTTTACATTTATATAATGCCTTTCACAAAGCAAACAAAAACATCCAAGATGTCCTTACAGGAGGAAAGGTGGCAACCTAACAGGAAGTGGGGAAGCAGAAAAGCTTGTATGCAGGGTAAGAATTAGAGACAGTACTAACACCTCTCTATGTAACTGTTCTTCACATATCTGGTATGGAATCCCCTCTTTCTCTCCAAAGTGTTACCACCAACTCATTTCTCTATTAAATATTACCATTGCTGGGAAGCAAGTTATGTAGGTTGGAATAAGCTGAGATCGTCATTTTGTTACAGGTATAAGGTTATTAAGGTTATGTTTTAGATTGTATCTTTGAACTTAAGTTAAAATGAAGTGTGACTACTACAAATTCTGCCTGACAAGAAACCTGGCTTAATTAAAAGGACTGGCTGAGAAAGGTGTGAAGTTCTCACACCTGGGAATAAAGGACAAGGGCAGCTGTGCTAACAGTAAATAGACTTGCCAGCTCCAAGCTTATGGGCAGAAAGAAAAGAGGGAAGAACAGCAGTTAGTGTGGTCAGCAGAGAGAAGAGGCTGTTGTTCTTCGTGAGCTACCAAAGCCAGACACAGGAGGGATACGGTCTCTAGTCCATGAGATGGACTCTCCGAAAACTGAGGGAAGCACCTAAGAGATGGTCAAAGTTAATACAAGGTGAAATGGGAAAATGTACCCGCTGGAAGCAACTGTGGATTGTTTTGCTGTAAGGACAGAGAGTGCTGTGTGTTAAGTATATAAGAGGAACATTCCTTTCTGTAGTTTAAAGTATAAGCTGCCTACAAAAATAGTGTTTTGCTAATTGCATTTTTAGTAATCTGTTACAGTAAAAATCTTAAAATGTGAATTCTCGCTGTGTCACCTTTTTCAGCTGTTAACTAGAAGTTCAAATTTATTTTTAAAACATTATTAGTCTCTACGGGGATCATAGCAATTTCTTCTCTCCTTTCCGAACATAGTTAATATGAAAAAAGTAGAAAAGTAGAAGTTTAAAAAGGACACAACAAAGGACAGAGAAGCAAAATGGATAGGAAGAGTGGAAAATGTATGATCAATAATGTACATGGCCAAACAGTAACACAAAATGCCACCCAGGTCACGCACAAATCCCCTCTCAGATACTGTGCATTCATGGTTGTTGCCGTGCAAAAAAACTTGAGGCACCAAACTTTCAAATGAACAGCAGCAGAGGGGACATTGGTAATCAGGTAAGCACTCTTAATTTCAAATACCCAGGAAAGTTGGGAATCTGTTCCTGTCACAACCTGATGCTACAAGATTTCTACAATTTCTGCTGATTTTTGCACAGTGTTACATTTCCAGTGTTGTTCTCACTGAAACATACAAATTACTTATTTGGTTTAATGAAACATGCACTCCTTTGCTGTAGTATAAGCTGGTACTTATTAATATCCTCACCAGAGGCAATTCCAAAGTAAGGCACGCCGTCACTTCCTTTAATGTTTACTACATCCTGAGACCAGTGACTTCTTACCACAAGGCCTTAACGCATCATCTTCAGAAACAAACTGAAAGAGAAAACAGGAAACAATGTTCTGTGACACATACGAAAATACCAAAACTAATTCAGTTTTGTTGCACAAAAATGTCAGTTCTCTCACACCATTCCATCCATCAATTATGTATAAAAGATAATAGATTGCCAAAGACATAAATGAAATTTTCATTACCTCTATTAATTTATTTATACTAGAAGGAAACAAGATGCTACTTTTTCAGTCCATGGAAAGTTGAGAGTGTAATTTGGAAATTAGTTCACAGCTACAACATATAAATTCAACCAGTTAGGATAACAACTGCTTAAAGGTTAAAAATAACTAGAATTCAAAATTAATCTTCAAAGAACTGACCGGTATTCGCCAGCCCTTCTCAAAACCAACAGCTCCAAACTCATGGGATAGATATATACATGCAGCACAAGAAAGCAGCAATGGTTAACAGTGCAAAGCATGAGCTCAGTGAGAAGGGTTCGATTGCTGAAGTACAGGCTGCCAGCAGATTGCTTTACGTTGCACTCTCTGGAGACCTGCAGGAACAAGACAGCATTTCACAACTAGAGCAAAGGAATTTCACACCATATTATTCAAGAAATCAAATCTTGATTAAACATCTAGTGCAAACTCTCTTTACCCAAGAAATATAGATCTATTGGTTTTCATTACCAGCTGCAGTCATATCTTTAGTACAGTACTAAGTAGTTTACAGCAACATAAAAACTTACTACACAACTACCTTTCGGGTTCACCTTAAAAATTAACAGAAAACTCGGGCAACATTGACAGGCACATACCTGAAAGTATCCAGTAGAGCACTATTTGCCTATATATGGCTCAGCTGGTCAATGCTTAATTTGTTGCACAAAGTAACTGCCTCCCCGCAAGCTGATTACATTCGTGTTACTCCACCCACAGCTCAATAAAAATAGGCAAGCCTTCTTGGGCCTGGAATTTTTCAGCAGCAGCAAACTGATAAATGAAGGCCAAAAACTGCAAAAAGTTGACTAATGGCTGAGTTTTTAGGCGTAACCCTGAGCTGGAGACAAAGATTAATTGCTCCGTCAGCCAGCTCTTTTGCAGGGCACCACTAACTGCTTACTCATCCAGTCAATTTACCGAAGTACTATGAACTATTAAAGCAGATACAAAACCAGCAAACATTTCCTGCTCTTGAACTCATATATTCTGTGAAAGATTGAGAAAAATGCAGAAGTATTAACAGTGTTTGTAGCTGCTTTGAGGCCAATAAAAAATTAGCACAAGCATAATTTGATTTAATTTAGCTTTACTGGTCTTTTTTCTCCTCTTTCCCCAAAAGGCAGAGTTCACAGTGCAATATAATTCCATGCATATCAGCAAACTTCTGTTACCTTATTCATTGTAACAAATTTTCATTTATGAACATTGACAGCAAGTGCCTGCAGGGTATTAACCAAAGGTGAGGAGATAGAATGGCATCACAGCTGAGTTCAATTCTGCCCTTATAAAGCATTAATCCTGCCCTTATAAAGCATTAATTAATTCATGCACACTTTCAACAATAGATAGATAGATATCTATTGGGAAGAGTAGTGTTCTCATTTTGAGCCTGGATGTTGAGGATCAAACTACTGCACCATCCAAAGTTTGCCCTGCTAGCTAAATATAGAATTAAAACCTGCATAATAACATTCACTCATCTGGAGAAATAAAAGGCTCTGCCCTATTTTAAAAGGGGATCACAACAAAAGCATTTCAACACTTGTTACATTTAGCACTTCAGAGAACTGACCATAATTTTGAAAATTCTCTAAACGAAGCTGTATTCATTCTTACTTATGTGATACAGGATAATTAATATGAAATATCTTAAATTCAACAGCTACTGTACACTAAAAAAGGCTTGTCTTGTTTTAGTTCTGTAGAACAGTTTAGGTATGTTATTAATGGAATTTACCTGAAAATGCTTTTATGGTAAGGAAGTATCTCTCTTTACATTAACTAATAGATCAAATTCCAAACACACTTATATATTGAAGTTACAACATGGAAATAGGCCATTTGTCCAACCAGCCCATATACTCTGCAGTTCCCTCCATCTATCATGTCTGTTTCCACCATTAAGAATTCGACAAAGTTTGTCAAGCACGATTATCCCTTTGGAAATCTGTGCCAGCAACTATCCTCTTTTCATCTAGATACATAGTAATTTCATCCTTAATGAAAAACTTTGGAATTATCCCAATCACAGGCGTTAAGATAACTATCCTGAAATTATCTGCGTTACCTCAGTTGTCCTTTTATGTCCGAATTTGGCCACTCTCCAGTCTTTTGACATACAGTCGCAATCAATAAAGTCCTAAAATGTAATACCTTGGCAATTTCTTCCCTCATGAGTATGCACCCCACCTGGCTCTGATTTTTTAGCATTCCT
Source organism: Carcharodon carcharias (assembly GCF_017639515.1). Classification (NCBI taxonomy): domain Eukaryota; kingdom Metazoa; phylum Chordata; class Chondrichthyes; order Lamniformes; family Lamnidae; genus Carcharodon; species Carcharodon carcharias. Next base: position 62,688,131 of record NC_054486.1, read on the forward strand.
GGAAATTAACCAACATTTTTTTAAAATCAACTATAATGTTGCTCAGCTCACTCTCAACCATTTCAAGATTCACCTCTTTTCCAATATCCTTCTCTGGAGTAAAGACCGATGCTGAATATTTATTGAATGCATTTTTTGATCATCATCCACAAACTGACAATCGTCTCCTTTCAGGAAATGTTCCTTTTCATGTTTTTTTTCAATCTTCCTATAACTTTCAGTTTTCTCGTGATTATTATAGTCCCCAAAAGCTATTTAAATTTTAATTGGTTCTACTATCTTTAGTTATCCATGACACACTCAAACTGCCAGCAGCTTCCTTCACTTTTAATTCAACATTGTTATTCGGTACTTTGAAACCACTTTTTAGAAACATCCTATTGTCATTACAGTCCCATGTACCAAGTTCTCCTCTACTAGCTCACTCACCTTTCTAAAATTTACCTTGACTGAATCTTAGATTCTATTTTTCATAAGGATTTTTTCCCCTTTCAAGTTGGCTCTTAAATCATTTCATATTGTGGGCATTACTTCCAAGATGCTCATCCACATTTCGTTAATAACCTCATCTTTTTGTATATCGACCAGATGCAGCAGCCACTCCAACCTTGTAAGCACATATTAGGAACTCCACATCCTTTCTTCGTTTATTCCCCCTTTGTTTCTGTTGATAAGTGGATAATTAAAATCTCTCTCAACAATTGCTGTGCCTACTCATTTCACTAATCTGACAGAAATTCTCTTTTTAATTTCTTTCCCACAAATTAGAGTTTGTAGTATGCACTTTCCAATGTAAGTAGCCCTTTATCTTTGAGCCCCAACCATATTCACAATCTGTATCCATTTCTTGACTATATGAACCCTCTCAACTGCATATATTTTCTTTTACAAATATTGCCACTCCACCTTTATCTTTGCTATCTCTCCTACATTTATTATATCCCAATTGTTTTTCCCATTCTTGTCCAGTTTGCAGTCAGGTTTCTATTAATGCTTTAAGTCTAGATCACCCTGTAAAATAACTCAATTTACTTTTCCCACAATCTGCATATTACAATACATATAGTTTCCTTAAACACTATTTACTCCTTTTCTCGTGCTATTTTTGTCTCTTTCCTTTTCTTAAGTGTTTCACCAATTTATGGCTAGTTATTCAATTTTATTCCTCCACTCCATATCCCTCTTGCTAAAATGATTTTATTTATAAATATCCTCTTCTTTTCCCAGGTTGATTTTATTTTCACATCCCAGATGATCCCATCACCATCTGTTGTTTGACCAACGTATGTATAAGGTGTCTTAATCTTTACAAACATGCTGCTCCTTAGTGGCAACAAGACCAGTGAGGTGTAACTAATTATCTCAAGGTGTAACTAATGTCAGTTTCGTACTCAACCAATGAATTATGCCAGATCAATGAGATATTGATCAATTTGTGGCAGAATATAAAAAGAATTATGGGGATGTTAATTTGATTATTACCCAGACTAAGGATTAAACCAAAATTCCAGAAAATGCACATCAGGCAAATCAGCATCTCCAGAGGAAAGACAGATCAGCATTTTGATAGTGTACGCTTCACCACAAACCAGAATCTTATCTTTATACATTAAAATTTCTACAGTTTTGTTTTTATTCCAGACATCCATCTTTAAACATTAAACATCTGGATTTCTTTCAGAGCTACAAAAGGTCTAACTGAATAAGTGGAAAGTTCATTTTTTTAAAAAAGGTATATGAAAAATACTAATCGACTACTGTTGGCCTAATTTCGACCAATTTTATGTCCAAACTCCAGCAGGCCAATTCTTCACAGAGCCTCATTATAATACAGCTGCATTATCAGCATCAGAAAGTGTTTACTGACTTCACTTCACACAGGTGAAAACTCTTCAATGTAATTCATTCTACAAGAGGTGCTTTGGGGAACTTAAGATACTGTATCAGCATTAAGCTTTCTTTCGATGATATAAAATAAAAAGGACAAACTTAATATCTCATTATTGATCTCTGAATATTAATAATATGAACAATAATTGTTACATCACACTTACAAACAGTACTCAAGATAGAAGTGGTGCACCTCTAGGACAGCAGAATGTAGAAACTGACCTGTTCTCTCCACTGTGTTATCAATCTCAGGTACACTGTTATAGGGGTATCAGCTGTCATTATTAGAAAATAAATTTTTGAAGTTACTCAAGACTACCAACAAAGACTAAATCCAACTTTAACTTTCCAATGCTGAACAAGTGAAATTTATATCCAATCTAAGAGTTTAAACAACAATGCATTTCATTGTAACTTGACTAAATTTAACCAATTAATTGTTATTTAATGCTTTCACAAAGTGGGAGACAGGGAGGAGGAGAGGGAAAAAATGGAAAGAGATGGCAATGAATGGGGGCTGGGGAGATAGTATGCGATGACGGGAAGGGGTTCGGTAAAGTGGGAAGAAGGAAAATTGAGTGGAAAGGAGAACTGGCAGTAAGCAGGGGAAGTGCAGGGAGAGAGATGGAGCAGAAAGGGAAGGTGGGGTGGGTAGAAAGTGAGAAAGCCAGATGGAAGGGGCATCACAATCAATGAAGTTTGGTGCTGTCCTCATCTTGCAACTTTATAAATGGATTTTCATCAAAGTTTGCTGGAAAACTTACTTATCTTCCCCTTCTTAACCCAGGAGTACTGAAGACATCTGTAGCAACCCCCCACCCCGAACACTTGCCTTGGCTGGTGGCATTGTGGTTATGTTACTGGACTTAGTAATTCAAGAGGCCTGGACCAATAATCTGGAGACACAAGTTCCAATACCAACACAGAAGCTAGGGAATTTAAATTCAATTAATAAATAAACTTAGCATAAAGGGTTAGTATCAATAATGGTGATCTTGTAACTCCCATATTGTCAAAAATAACCACCTGGTGCCTTAGTGTGCTTTAGGGAAGGAAATCTCCCATGTTCACCCAATCTGACATATACATAATGTAATTGTTCATATTGCAATTGATATTAGGATAGTTGACGTCCCCAACTATTACTGCCTTATTGTTTCTGCACCCAGAAATTTGTCTACATATTTGCCCTTCCACTATTTGGGGTCTATTGTACACTCCTAGCAGTGTGGCTGCTCCTTTCTTATTTGAGCTCAACCCATACGACCTCATTTGATGTTTCATTTAGTATGTCATCCCTCCTCACTACTGTAATTGATTCTTTAACCAATAATGCTACACCCGCACCTTTTTTATCCCCCTATCTCGCCTGAAAACTCTATCCAGAGATATTGAGCTGCCATTTTGCCCCTCTTTAAGCCAAGTTTCCGTTATAGCAATGGAATACTGCCATGTGTCTATCTGTGCCCTCAGCTCATTGGCTTTAATTTGCTATACTCCTTGCATTTACATATATACCTTTTAACACTGCCAATTTTTTGTGCTGTACTTTTTAACCTGTGTTCTTGTCTTTCAGAGTCACTCACTAATTCTCCAACTCACGTTCCCTGCTATGAATTTGCCTTCAGGTTTCCATCCCCCCCCAACCCCACCAAGCTAGTCTAAACCCCCACCCAGCACCACTAGCAAATTTTTGCTTTTAACACTAGCAAATCTCCCTGTGAGGATACTCGTCCCAGTCCTGTTCCGGTGTAGACTGCCCAGATTGTACAGAGTCCACCTTCCCCACCAGTCCCAATGCCTCAGAAATCTGATGCCATCCTTCCTACACTAGCTTTCCAGCCACATGTTTAATCACTCAATTCTCCTATTTCTATTTGTACTCACTAGCACAGTGCACAAATTTCTTCAACTGCATTCTGGAGAACTTCTTTAGCCAGCACATAACAAGCACAACGAGAGGGGGTGCAATTCTAGATTTAGTCTTAGGAAATGAAGCTGGGCAAGTGAATGAAACAGCTGTGGGGGACCATTCTGGAGATAGTGGCCATAATACAGTAAAATATAGCAACATTATGGAAAAGGACAAAGATAGAACCGGAGTAAAAGGTCTAAATCGGGGGAAGACAAATTTTACAAAGCTGACAGATGCACTGGCGAAAGTGGACTGGGTACAGCTACTACAAGGGAAAGCGGTGTCAAATCAGTGGGAGGCATTCGAAAGCAAGATTCTATGGGCATAGTGTAGACATGTCCCCACAAACAAAAATGGGGTACTGCCAAATCTAGAGCCCCCTGGTTATCTAGAAGCTTACAAAGTAAAATAAAGCAGAAAAAAAAACTTACAACAGTCATGAAAAACGTAATACTATAAAAAGCCTTGAGGGTTATAGAAAGTATAGGAGTGAAGTAAAAAGGTGATTAGGAAAGCAAAGAGAGCAGCTAAAAAATATTGCAGATAAAATCAAAGAAAATCAAAAGATGCTTTACATTAAGAACAAGAGAATAACTATAAAAAGAGTAGGGTCTATCAGAGATGTACATGGTAACTTATGCATTGATGCTGAAGATGAGGGCAGGATTCTCAAGAGTACTTTAAGGATGATGCAGACATTCTAATTAAAAAGGAGTGTGAAATATTAGATACAGTAAGCATAATGAGTGGGAAAGCAGTGGTGGGACTGGCATTCCCTGAAGGTGGATAAATCACCAGGGCCGGATGGATTATATCCCATCCATCCCAGGGAGGAACGCCTGGGAAGCAACAGTGGATGCTCTGATGATCATTTTCCTATCCTCAATAGATACAGGTGAGGTACCAGAAGATTGGAGGTCTGTGAATGTTGTACCATTATTTAAAAAAAGGTGTGAGGGATAGGCCAGAAAATTATAGGTTGGTCAATCTGACTTTGGTGGTGGGAAAATTATCGGAATCAATTCTGAGAGACAGGATAAACTGTCACTTAGAAAGGCATGGATTGATCAAGGATAGTTAGCATGATTTTGCTGGAGGAAGATCATGTATTACACTAACTTAGTAGGGTTTTTGAGAAAGTAACAAGGATTGGTGAGGGTAGTGCAGTGGATATTTTCTACATGAATTTTAGTAAGGCATTTGACAAGGTCCCACATGGCAGACTGGTCAGTGAGATCCCAGGGGAAGGTGGCGAGTTGGATCCAAATTTGGCTCAGCGACAAGAAATAAAGGATAATGGGTAATGGATGTTTTTTGCAAATGGAAAGCTTTTTCCAGTGGCATTCCACAGGGCTGAGTGTTGGGGCCCTTGCTGTTTGTTGTATGTATTAATGATTTGGGCTTCAATATGAGAGGCCTAATTGGGAAATTTGCAAATGTCACAAAAATTGGCTGTGTACTTGAAAGTGAAGAGACTAGCTGTTTCTTCAAAATGACATCAATGGTTTGGTTGAGTGGGTGAAAAAGTGGCAAATGGAATTTAATCTGGAAAAGTGTGAGGCATTGCATTTGGGGAGGGCAAACAAAGCAAGGGAATACTCAATTAACAGGAGGAAATTGACAGGGGTTGAGGAAATGAGACACCTTGGAGTGCATGCCCACAGGTCCCTGAAGGTAGCAGGACAGGTGGATAAGGTGGAAAGCATATGGAATGCTTTCCTTTATTGGATAAGGTATTGAATACAAAAGCAGGGATGTAGTGATGGAACTGTATAAAATGCTGGTTAGGCCACAGCTGGAATTTTGTGTACAGTTCTGGTCACCACATTACAGGAAGGACATAATTGCTCTGGAGAGAGTGCAGAGGAGATTTACAAGAATGTTGCCAGGGCTTGAAAATTTCAGCTATGAAAAAAGATTGGATAGGTTTGCGTTGCTTTCCTTTGAACAGAGGAGGCTGAGAGGTGACCTAATTGAGGTGTACAAAATTATGAGGGGTCTAGATAGGGTAGACAGGAAAGACTTGTTTCCCCTAGCTAAGAGGTCAACTACTAGTGGGCATAGATTTAAGGTGCTTGGCAGGAGGATTACAAGGGACATGAGGAAAAACTTTTTCATCCAGAGAGTGGTGGGTGTCTGGAATTCACTGCCCAAGTTGGTGGTTGAAGCCGAAATGCTCAACTCATTGAAAAGTTACCTGGATCTGCATCTGAAGTACTGTAACCTGCAAGGCTACAGACCAGGTGCTGGGAAGTGGGATTAAATTAATTGGGTAGTTTTTTTTTCCTCTCTCTTTTTGGTTGGTGCAGACATAATGGGCTGAATGGCCTCTTTCTGCACCATAACTTTTCTAAGGTTCTATATCCATAGCGACATGAGTGATTTAACTGCCCCTAAAATGGTCTAGCAAGCCACTCAGTTGTGAATAAGGTAGCTCACCACCATTTTCTCAAAGACAATTAGGGATGGGCAATAAATGCTGGCCTCGAGAGTGATGCCCACATCCCATGAATGGATTAAAATGAAATAACTGATTTAACAAAGAAGCTGGGATCTTTCTGGTCTGCATGGCTCAGATATTGCATGGATAAATTCGCTAATGAATCAGGAACACTCAAAAATACACTTTAAACCAGTACAGCAAAATTCACATAACTTGTACACTTCAGTGTTAATTCAAAATGCAGTTTATTTATTTACTTAGCATGTGTGCAGTCACAGAGCCAAGCAATAGCCTTGTCTGTGGCTAGATGGAGTTCTTTAAGCCCACCTTCAAGTTTAGTCAGTGGACATTCCTCGACAATGTGAGTCATTGTTTGGACTGCACTATAGCTGCAGCCTGCATCATCTTGGCGACCCCACTGATGTTGGGTGGCTGCGCAGAGACCTTGGACACATTCCATAAATTGCAAAAATCACTTAAGTTTTCAAATCTTCTTCCCATGTGAGAACTGGGCAAGACACAAGCTTTATATTACAATAGGCTTCACGTAGATTATCACAGCTTGGTGACTACTACACCTAATCTAGTAAATAGAAAATCACGAAAACTTCTACCAACCTACTAGCATTCATGACTCAAGAGACAGCAAAATTATTCTGACAAATCATTGTCAGTGGATAAGTGCAAGTTGAAATCCCACCACGGCAAATCATTTAAAGAATATGGTAAATCATCGGTTGACAGCAGGAAAAGTAATGAAAGCCAACGGATTATTGCAAAAAGCTAACTGGTTCACTAATGCCTTTCAGGGCAGGGAACGTGCTATATCTAGCTGGTTTGGCCCATTTGCAACTCTAGTTCCAAACATTGGTGGTCATCTATTGCACAACAAATTCAATGTACTGATGCATAACTGTACTCTTTATAATAAACTGATGTATTTTACAAATTTTGTATCTTTACAGAATATTATTGCATATATTTTATACAACTATGATTATTTCAAATGTGACATATTATACCTATACTCCATTTAAATGTAATGTGATATTGTCTCAGTAACATTAGTGACAGACACAAAACTACAGTAATCTATTTGCACAGATTTATTCATTTGTGAATCAGTATTATGCAAGGTGGCTTTTTAAATTCATTAATGGGATTTGGGTGTCTCCGACACCGCCAGTTTTTAATGTCGATCCCCAATTGTCCTCGAGGTGGTGGTGGTCAACTGCCTTTTTGAGCCGCTGCAATCCAGGTGGTAAAGATACTCCCATGGTGCTTCCAATTTCTGAGCCAGCTACAATGAATGAAAGCAATGTATTTCATAGTCAGGGCGGTGTGCAACTTGGAGGCAAACTTGTAGGCGGTGATCTTCTCATGCGCTTGCTGCACCCTGATTAATTTATTTCTTTACTTACTCATAGGGAGTTAAGAGCACTCTATCTGTATTGTTAATCTTTCAATTTTAATTTGTGAGCAATGACATCCAGGAGATAAAACTAGTTAATTATGGAACCTTGGTTAGAGTACACTAGTACAAGAACATAAGAAATAGGAACAGGAGTGGGCTATTTAGCCCCTCAGGCCTGCTCTGCCATTCAATAAGATCATAGCTCTCCCTTGTGGCTCAGTGGGTAAATACACTAACCTGGTACAGTATAAACCAAACACACACCTGATTTCTGCTCGTATAATCTCATCCAGGGTCATTCCTAAAGGTACAGCAAATAGCTTCCACCCTCAAAATTGGGAAGGCGGTGGAAAACCTGCCAGAATTTCCTTACATGACTATGCCTCAATAACATGTGCTGGAAAGCAGGCAATAGTTGGGGCAGGAACAAGTTTGGCTATAATGCACCTTATAGCAAGTTAGCAATGATCATGTACACACAGAAGAAATGACTATGCACCAAATACTGGAGGGCTAATAGCACATATAATCGAACTTCAAAAGCAAATCAGGAAAGCAGTACAGGGATAAAAATGCAAGACTGAAACTTATATTCTTAGGTCAATTTTTGCCACAAACAACAAACCTAAATTTAGGTTACAATTACAAGCTTAATGTCTTTAAAGTAAAAAGAAAAGTTACAAAGAATTTCACAAGGCATAAAAAAGACAGTAAGCACCAGTGGGCAAGTTAGAAGGGGAACATAGGGACTGCTGGATAAAAAAAAAACCAAGGTCCATATAGTTTGCCCTCTACCATACAGAAAAGGCATGGTTAAATAAATAAGTTCTGAATACATGTTTAAAGATAGGGAGAGAGGGAACAAGGCAAGGGGCACAGGGTGGGAGCTCCTGAAAATAGGGTCAAGTCTCTTATGATGAAATGGGACTACCAGTAGTATTTGGGGAGTGAAAAATGTTAAGGAATGTTGGACGTACATTACAGCGCCACAAAGGGATCCATTAAGAATTTTGAAGGGACGAGGAGCCAGTGTAATTAAACAATTTACTTCAAATCCAAATTAAATGTAATGCGTCTTTTATAAGTAAGATATGTAAAACTATATCAGATCGACCAGATAGCAAGCAAAACAGCACCTACAATGGGGACAGATGTGACATATGGCTCCAAAACCTTTAATTCCCTTTCTCGCCCCCTCAAACTGAGAATTCCTCAAAATACCAGTAAAACCGATTTGATCTCAATCAGCAGCTTCAGTGTCATTGTCATCGTTCCCCTCCACCACACAAAAGCAACCTTACAAAGGTCCCGTAATGCACATAAACCAAAATCTGCCTGCAGTTTCTATTCAGTTTACTCAATTTCACATCTCTTTCATCAGTTTGCCATTGCTTCCTTTCTGAAATCATAAATTGACTGATGTATCGAACAGAAGAACAACATGACCGATGATTTCTTATATTACTAAGCACCTAGAATCACAAACTGGGCAGCATTAGTAAAAATGGTATGATGACGCCAACCCAACACCTTAGTTGCCAGTTAACAAGCTTCCCATGTTCCTTGACTTTTCTTGCATTATGTAAATTAAAGGTCCCCCAAAACTAGACTTACTCACGTAATCATCTGTTGCAAAATACAAGCATTAAACCCAGCTAAGTGAGATTTCTTTGTTAATGACATGCCAAGTATATGAGGACCTTCAAATGTGAAGACCATTCCAGAATTGAACTTATGCCAGGTTTAGATCAAAGTTTATGGTTCAGACAGGACTCCAGAGACAACCCTTGACTAAAACAAAGTTCTCAATTTGGATGGAAATGATGGAAAGGAAAGTTATGTAGTCCTCTGGTAAGATTTAGTTCACATCAACATAAAAGCTAATAGAAGTTTCAAGTCTCGTCTTGAAAAAACTACCATATCAGCCCCTGTACCTGATGTATTTAGTGCATTAACATCTAGGGTTCAGGATCCAGGTCAAATTCTTTGAAACAATTTTTTTTTTGTGCAACATCAAGTTGTTAAATATTTGCAGTCAAGTCCCTCCACATAAGAACAAATCTTGGGCTCATTTTACAACTTGCCAAAATTTTCTTGGTACAATTACTCTTGACAGGTACAAATAGGCAGGAACAGAAATATGGATTGGTTGAACAAGAAACCTCAGGAGGTTAGGCCTGGGTCCAACAATTAATTGATGATACTGCACAGGGAGATGCTAAGTTAAATGCTTAATTTAACAGCCAAATCCATATTAAGAGGATCATTGAAAACATACCAAAACTGGGCTGAGAATCATGGAATTTTAAAGGACAAAAGGCAGCCGTTCAGCCTGTGCCAACTTTCTGAAAGGGCCATCTAATTAGTTCCATTCCCCTGCTCTTTTTCCAGAACTTTCACCCTTCTTCAAATACTTGTTAATTTTTAAAAACCAATATGTTTTCTGCTTCCATCATAATTTCACTTAGGATATTCAATACCTTGACAACACTTCACATTTAAAGACAATTCTCCAACTTATCCTTATCTAAACCTTTCATAATTTTGAACACCTCTATCAGATCTTCTCAACATTCTATATTCTAACAGAAAAGGCCCAGTTTCTCTAATCGTTCTTCACAATTAAGGGGTTTTATCCCTGGTATCATCATAACAAATCTCTCAGTACTCTTGTCATGGTATGGATAGTCTTCCTGAAGTAAGCTGCACAACACTGGGCACTATTCTAAACTGGTGACATTTATAGATTTACTATTACGTTTTTGCTTTTCTATTCTATACCTCTGTTTATACAACTTGGGACCCCAATCTTTTTTAATAAAATGTTAACTTATGCTCTCACTTTTCAAGATTTGTGAATCTGATTCAAGTTTTTGATATTTTATTGCATATGACTTTTCCTATTCTTTCTCCCAAAATGAATTGTTACGATCCTGTTAAAGACCATTTAAAGAAATCCAAACACCCAGCAATTAACTGACAGAACTACACCTCAAGACTTTACATTTTTAAACAAAAACAAACTTTACTGTATACAGAAATAAATTAAACAAAACAAATAAATTAACAACACTATAGCTTATAAAAACTTATGCGATAAACTCCAACTTACATTTTAACTCAAGAGTTTCCTTATCTTACAAAATCTTTAAGCTTCGTTCACTTTTGCTGGGACCAACTCAAAAAGCTCTCTGGAATTCACTCTGGTTTCTCCTCAGTGTTCCAGCTATATGCCAAGGTACAAGATTTCATGGGGGTTCCTTCCATTAGCTTTTGGCTAAGGGACCCTCCAATTTCTTTACCGACCTCACAACTCTGGATTCAGCTCAAGCACAGGCCTTCCTCTGACAGTAGGCATACATGACAATATCAATTCATATTTCTCCAAATTAAATCTTATACCTCTTGCGCATCACTGATTTTAATTGCTCTACCATTGGTGGCCACGCCTTTAGTTGCCTTGGAAAAACCTCTTTACACTTCACTGCCTCTACCTTGCTTTCTCCTTTAAGACACTATTTAAAACCTACCTCTATGACCAAGCTTTTGGTCATCAGACCTAAAATCTCCATATGTGGTTTGTTGCCATACTTTATTTTATAACGCTCCTGAAAAGTGCCATGGGATGCTTTATTACAATAAAGGAACAATATAAGTTGCTGTTAAATCTCATCTGATATCAATCTGAGTCTACTTGAAGTTGGTTAGTGCTTTCAAAATTATTTAAATTACATTTTTGTGAACAATAAACAAGGAACAGGAGATGCTGAAAACATTCAGCAGGTTTGTCATCTCCACTGGGAGAATAGACAAGTTAACGTTTCCAGCATAGACCCTTCATCTCCCTATTTCTTACTGCCTTCAAATGTCAAGTGTGTTTCTATAGGCTTCTCCAGATCACTTATAAATATTGGCCTGCATTTTGCAGTAGTAATGACTGCAAAACTGTTGGTGTTTGCCATCACTACTAAAACTGACATCTTCTAGAATACACACAAGCGTGGACACAGAAATCCAAAGATCACTGTCAGGGATTCTGTACTCCTCGAGAGGGTGTGCCATTTAGGCCAGCCCAGGCTACAACCAATGCAAATCAATTGAATTGGTGAGAGCTTACACTCTAATGCTGTTAATTTTGTTGAACAAACCCTTGAACAAGTTGGACCTTGTTGAATTAGATGTAACTGTGTTTTGTATTAACTTCATAATTGCTGCTGAACACACACTCTGTCCCTGAAAAGCGAACTTTATATTTGTAGAATATCAAATTTCGCCACAAGGATTAAAAGCTCCAAATATGTTCAAAAATGTTTTTTTTAAAATAAGTTTATCTTTAGTTTAGTTTCTTTCATAATCCAGTCATATTAACTTATTTTACTATCTGAAAACTAAATTAAAAGTGACGGGCGTTGAAGATTTTTGTATTTGTATATAAATATTTCAATGTGATTGACTGCCTACCTCCTTGCTGATATCACCGTTGCTGCATACAAGACATCCCCTCGACTCGGTGCCAGATTTTAAATGCCATCGGAAAAGAGGAAAAACATGCCACAGAGGTCGCCAGATCTTTAAGGGCAGCTTTCTTTGGGGTCAGTGGCGGCATCCTTGCTTTGCCACTGACCACAAAATCCAGGCCATTGAGAAGAGCGCTGGTTTGAACACTAATTTCTGGAGGACGGTATTGTTTACATTCCTACAGTCCAAAAAACATTACTCCCTGCTTTCCGCCCATTAAACAGTTCTATTCATGCTACCACAGTCCCTTTTAGATCATGCACTAATTTTCAACCAGTCTCTTTTGAAAATCCTCACATCTAATAGACCTCTCTTTTCCGAAAGGGTACTAATATTCTGATTACTACTCACAGCTTCTTTCTTCAAATATCAACCTAGAACTACCATGGATCAAAATAAATTTTCAGTGCACTTGTACCAGCATTTGGACAAATCTTGGTTACAGTTCGATGCATCATTTCCCCATCAACTTTTCCTAGTGATGTTACTTGGACAGTTACTAAATATAATTTAAAACCCTTAATTGGGTTAAAATCTTGAAGTTCAATCCTAGATATTATTTTGTCCAAAGAGAGATTTTAGTTCAATTTTAATTCAATCATTGTTAAAAGCAAGCCATTGAAGGATCTGGGCTTTATGGTCGGCTTAACATTCGCCTTTCACCAGGTCAATATGATGAGATGAACACAACCATCAGAAAGTGCAAGTGAAGATCTCAAGTGAAATAAGATTTTGAGCTGTACCATACACAATGGGAATTCATATGACCTAATTTTGTAAACAATAAACAAGGAACAGTAGATGCTGAAAATATTTATATGAATTCCAATTGTGTATGGGCCCACAGCACAAAACTGCTCTCAATTCAGCACTAAACCATTAATTTCACTCAGAAAAGGCGCAGGATGCAACATTTAGGGTAATGGAAATGCATTTCTGAGCTTCCCAATCATACTGTTGGGCAGTGTAGAGAAAACTTTACTATGTTTCGAACTATGCTGTGCCTAATTTGGGAATACTTGTAGTTGACATTAATGTTCCCCACTTTAGAATAAAATTTACAACATTTTTTTCAAGAAAACACAAAGTTCTCTCTACCAGATGGGCTAAAATTTACATGAAGAATTATTAACAGAATACAGATACTTTTGACAATGGATTGCAGCACTATTTAATGCACTGAATAGTTTAACGTGCAAAATTAAAGGATAGAAATGCAATCAAGCCCAAATTCTGTGCACTTTGCGAGAGTTAAGCTTCTATAAGGAAATTCAAAAGCAAACCAACTTATATTTATATAGTACCTTTAACAAAGAAAAACAAAGCCAAAGCAACAGAAAAAAAGCCATGGATACCGAAAGTAGTAAGGGTCAAAATTGCAGAGGCTATCGTAATCTTCCAATCCTTCCTACAGGTTGGTGCCAGAGAACTGAAGAATTGTTAGCTTTGCACCTTTTTTGAGGAAGGGTATAAGACCACAACTACAGGTCATCCAGTTTAACCTCAGTGGTGGGAAAGATTTTTGAAATGATAATTCAGGACAAAATTAATAGTCACTTGTTCAAGAGTGGAATTATTTTAAAAAGCCAGCATAAATTTATTAACGGTAAATCATGGTCAACTAATTTGCTTTGAGTTTTCTGATGTGGTAACATGAAAAGGTAGGTTAAAGGTGTTAAGTTTGAGGTACAAGTAAATAGGTTAGATCTAATATTTGCATTTTTAGATAAGTTGAGAGGTTGTTTGAATTTCAAAGGGGAATCAGAGGCAACAAGGAAAATGTTTGCTTATTGAAGGTAAATAGTCATGGGGTATTATATTTTTTTGACTCAAAAACAAAGACAATATGGAAACATGAAAGGGTTTGAGTTTCAAAGGGGTGCGAGAACAATGGGACTGAACTGAAAGGGAGAAAAGGTATATTACAGCTACTGTCGATAGCTAAGGTAGAGAGAGCTCGAGACAGCTATTGAGCTCGATAGCTGTTGAGCCATTAAGCTGGAGTTGTTGACAAGTCTTGGGCTGCAGCAAGCAGTTTTATTCTGAAGTGAATTCCGTGGCAAAGCGGAAGAGGGTGCAGGTAAGGTGGTACACCTTTACTGAAGCTGCAGCAGTCTGCCATGTGTGATATTACTGGATTCCATATTTAAATTTCTATAAGGGATTGTGACCTGGAAGTGTTTACTTGTGGGTTTGATCAAGGGGGAATGTTTTGTAAAACTAACTTTAATTGTGTAACTGTAATCTTGTGTGCTTAAGTATTTTTGTTAATAAAAACTTTAATTTTAAAAACCCCAAGTTACTGGACTTCTTACTGCTGAGATTGGTACATCGTCTTCTCGTTATTAGAATACAAAAAAGAGTTGTGGTCTGTAAGCCAAGTTTCCCTCTGGGATTTGGTTTGCGCAGCAATGAACACCGGCTGTGGGCATAACACAAGCATACTTTCAGATCTATGGCCATGCCAAGCAGAACACCACTGCTCCAAAAGGGCACCTTTGCTCCACCGGCCCTCTTTATTTAAAGTCTGCTCCCTGTAGCTCTTTCTTCAAGTTCAAATCTGTTTCTTTGCTCCTTTCTTCAAACTTAATTGGGACCTGTTTCTATCCCTTTTGATTTTGAGAGATTTGTTAGCTGGCAGACTCCCTAAGACTGACTGCCTCAAGAAGGGTTGTTCACTGGCCCTTCAACTGAGCTGCAGACCTATCAAAACACTCCCAGAGGGTCCCACCCTTGTTACTAGGCTGAAACCAATGTAACAAGCATTGGAACATCCTGTACCTTAAACGTTACAGTCTCCACAGACTTCTAATTTAGCATCCAGGGACACAAAGATCAATGGATTTCATGACAATATTGTTAGCTTGCAACATGTAACTTATTATGATCTGCAAGTAGAAAGAAATGTGCAAGTGTCATAGCCAAAACTAAGTTTTATAAATGATTATGATACTGGACTTGAAATGCAGAGGTTGCAAGTTAAAATCCCACATTAACAAATTGTGAAACTGATGTTAACGAATCTGTTAATTTGGGCCTGGACTAGGAAAACAAATGACTATGAAAGCTGTGAGATTGTGATAAAAATCTAAATGGTTCATTGATATCCTTTAGGGAAGGGATCATGCTACCCCAATATGCTCTGACCTACAAACAACTCCAGGCACCATACCTCCCGAAATGCCCCAACAGATCACCAAGTTGTAAAAACAATAATATAGGATGGCCCAATGGGAAATAATCCTGTTCTTCACCATCACTGGGTGAAAACCCTAGAATTTCTTACCAGCATCATCGCCATAAGGACTGAAGTTCAGCATCACATTTTCAGGATAGCTAGAAATGGGCAATAAAATGTGGCCTTGCCAACATCACCCACACTTTAGGAACATTTTTTTTTAAATGCAATAAATTAAGTGACTAATTTCAGTATGTTCCAGCTATTACATATTGCCCCAGTGGATCAATGGATAAATATAACTCATGGTGTTGAAACTGAACCCTAAAGATCAGGAACATCCCAAGTTTCATCACTGGTCTTTGCTGAGTTACTTGTTATCTCCTAGACCAAGAGTGAGTTCACAATGATGGCCTCATTGTCCTATGCTAAACAAAGGTGTGAAAAAAAGAAAGAATCAATGAAATCAATGAAATGTGGCTACCATGCAAACTTCAGTTATACAACCTCCACAATCAAACATCCCAATGACAATCATTGTCCAGGCACATGAATGAAGATTGGTCAATTGGGGTGAAGTGCTAAAGAACTGGCCACAGTCGAAGGATGAATCATCATTTTCAGCAGATAAAGGTAAAACATTACAGTAAAATAAAATGTGTTGTAATTTTTGAGAGTTTGTGATTTTTTTATTTGCAAATATGCCCTGTCCTATTATAAACAAGGCAATTTTAAAGAATGCATTTAAACTGCCAAAATTGTGAATATAATTACTAGTTTGTGGTTTAATTCCTCAGGAAGAATTCATTGAAAAATGAAATACAGGCTTTCCTGATGGAGCTGAATAATTGCACAAATTCTGAATTACAATAGATAAGTGCTCTTGCACGTTTCCACTCACAGCAAGCTAAATTCCACCACCCCCATCTTGCTTCACCCAGGCAGGACAAACTCAAATGCAATATTAGAAAAATAAACTATTAGCATATTCTGTAAAGCTTTTGAATCATCAGCTTGGAAATGATGCAATTATCTACTTGCTAATATTTCACATGTACATTACTATACTGATGGGATACACATGGCAGGGCATGGTGAAACAAGTAATGCCATGAATACACTGATGCAATGAATTTGGCTAATGCATCTGAGGATTTCCAAACAACATACACTACATTTTGTTTGCAAATGATGGAAGAGAAAAGATCTTTGGTGAATATCATGAAAAAGCAAAATGGTTGGATTGGCCAAATTCTAAGACTTGCTGAAGGAGGATTAGAGAGACAAAGTAAAGATGATGTTAGGCAAGTTGAAATTGAAAATGAGAGGCCCCTATGAGCAACTTAAGAGGAAAACACAAGACCAGGTGGTGTGGAGAAATGAGAGAAGGACTATTAGGCTGATCATCATTACTCTATTGTTAAATCCAATGGCACCAGTTAGAGATAATGAATAATCAAAAATGAATGGCTTTAAGACATGCTACCCTTAAACACACTTCTACACAGTGCTCTTCTCCCAATATTATTGCTAAAGGACCACAAAGGAAATTATCAAAAATAGATTATTTCCCATTGAGGCCACCAGGTGCAAACAATTGTTCAAATTATTCAGATGGCTTCTCAGATATTTACTACTGAAAAATCTTGAGTGCTAATTTTAAACTTGATTTTTAAGCCTTTGACAAGGTCCCACATTGGACACTTATAAAGAAGGCAAATGCACATGGGATACAAGGTAATTTGATAAGGTGGATTCAAAATTGGCTTAGTTATAGGAGACAGAGGGTGATGACAGAAGGCTGCTTCAGTGACTGGAAGCCCGTGTCCACTGGCGTACCACAGGGATCTGTGTTGGGGCCGCTATTATTTGTCATTTATATAAACGACATAGGTGACTATGTGGGGGGTAGAATTAGTAAGTTTGCAGATGACACAAAGATTGGCTGAGTGGCTAACAGTGAGGTTGTGTGTCTTGGCTACAGGAAGATATAGACAGGATGGTCAAATGGGCAGGTAAGTGGCAGATGGAATTTAACCCTGAAGAGTGTGAGGTGATACACTTCGGAAGGAGTAATTTGACAAGGAAGTATTCAATGAATGGCGTGACACTAGGAAGTTCTGAGGAACAAAGGGACCTTGGCGTGTGTGTGTCCATCGATCTCTGAAGGCAGAGAGGCATGTTAGTGGGGTGGTGAAAAAGGCATATGGGACACTTGCCTTTATCAATCGAGGCATAGATTACAAAAGTAGGGAGGTCATGTTGGAGTTGAATAGAACCTTGATGAGGCCACAGCTGGAGTACTGTGTGCAGTTCTGGTCGCCACATTATAGGAAGGATGTGATTGCACTGGAGGGGGTGCAGGGGAGATTCACCAGGATGTTGCCTGAGATGAAACATTTAAGTTATGAAGAGAGGTTGGATAGAATTGGGTTGTTTTCGTTGGAGCAGAGAAGACTGATGGGCGACCTGATAGAGGTGTACAAGATTATGAGGGGCATGGACAGGGTGGATAGGGAGCAGCTGTTCCCCTTAGTTGAAGGGTCAGTCATGAGGGGACACAAGTTCAAGGTGAGGGGCAGGAGGTTTAGTGGGGGGATGTGAGGAAAAACCTTTTACCCAGAAGGTGGTGACAGTCTGGAATGCGCTGCCTGGGAGGGTAGTGGAGGTGGGTTGCCTCACATCCTTTAAAAAGTACCTGGATGAGCACTTGGCACGTTATAACATTCAAGGCTATGGGCCAAGTGCTGGTAAATGGGATTAGGTAGGTAGGTCAAGTGTTTCGCACATGTGAGTGCAGACTCAACGGGCCAAAGGGCCTCTTCTGCACTCTGAATCTGTGATAGAACACAATAATGACTATATACCAACATATTACAAAATAATGCATGAAGGAATATTTGCTGCAACTCTGCATCAAGTTTGGAAATAAACTTATTAAAATAACAGAATAGATAAGTGAACTGTAACAGCACAATAATTCCATCAAGTGATCCAAATGTTGTCAAGCAATGTATGAGATTATGATCATAAATATATAAACTAATGGAAATAGATTTTAATTCACTTCCAAAAGATATTCAATACTACACAACAACTCTACACCACATTCTATTTCACATGTTTTCACAGGATCAAGTTTTAAAAACATTAGTTTGCTTCCTCTGAGGAACCAGAAGAGAGAGTGGGAAGCTCAGCATGCGGCATCAATTTTTAAAGGTATGTCAAAATATTTTTTAAAATACAACATGTTAAAAGCAGCCATTTCTGTACCCTCCAGACAGCACAACATAGCAACACAAGAACAAATAGAATGAAGCTGCCTGAGCTTAAAAGGGCTGTCAACAGCCAGGGTTCAGAAACTGTCACTTGTGGTGGTAGCCATTAAAATAATCTGAAATGATGAATTGTCACATTAATGTTTTTCAACCTCATCAGCATTACGCTGAGCTATATTAAATATAATTTTTTGTAACACACTGGTGTCAATACAGTAAATATTCCTACTGGCAAGAGTCACATCTAAGGTAATGCGAAGCTCCTGCTACGCAGTATCTTGGATTGCTTATATAAGATGTAGTTCAGATCACTGTCAACAACACAAATATTGGGAAAAGATTGAGCTTGCAAGGTTCAAAAGTCACATTCAAAGCTAAGGTTCTGCCTTCTCTGCACATGGATACAATGTACTGACCAGTAATGCAAAACCTACTACCATAGCAGAATAGCAACCAACTGAGACCTTCCTGATATAGATGCTGTGCAACACTGTTCAACATTTGATGTCAGTAGCGTAATGCATTTGCGAAGCAGCAAAAAATTCTCTTTTGAGGTGGGTCTTGTTTTCACGGAACGTAGCAGTACCTTACCATCTGTATTACAATGATTGAAGTTGTTGCTGCAGCACTAATATGGAGCAGTGACTGTTGCGTAGTCAAATATGCACATTCATATGAACTAGGGGCAACAGGCGGCTATTCGGTCCCTCGAGCCTTCTCTGCAATTCGATAAGATCATGGCTGATCTGATTGTGGCCTTAACTCCACTTTACTTACTACTCCCTATGCCCTTTGACTCTCTTATCAATCAAGAATCGATCTAACTCAGCCTTAAAAAATATTCAATGACCCTATCTTCACCGCTCTATGGGGAAGAGAGTTCCACAGTCTCACTTTAAGAGAAAAATTTCTCATGGGAGAAATAATGGGAGACCCCTTATTTTTAAAACTGTGTCCCTTGTTCCAGTGTCCCACAAGGGGAAACATCCTTTCTGCATCTGCCCTGTCATGTCCCCTCTGGATTTTATGTTTCAATAAGGTGATCTCTCATTCTTTTAAAACTCCAATGGATACGGGCCCAACTTTTCCTCATGGGATCAGCCCCTCATTTTGGGAATCAATCAAGTGCACCTTCTCTGAGCTGCTTCTGATGCAATTGTATCCTTTCTTAAATAAGGAGACTAAAACTGTACACAGTACCCCAGATATGGTCTCACCAATACATTATACAACTGTAGCAAAACAGCCCTACTTTTATATTCCATTCCCCATGCAATAAACGACAAGATTTCATTTGCCTCCCTAATCACTTGCTGGACCTGCATACTAACTTTTTGCAATTCATATACCAGGGCACCCAGACCCCTTTGTACCCCAGAGTTCTGCAATCTCTCACCATTTAAATAATATGCTGCTTTTTTATTCTTCCCGCTAAAGGGGACAAGTTCACATTTACCAACGTTATACTCCATCCGCTGATTTTTTGCGCACTCACATAACCTATCTATATCCATTTGCAGACTCCTCATGCCCTCTTCACAACTTAATTTCCTACCTTTGTGCCATCAGAAAATTTAGCAAACATACTTTAGGTCCTACCTTCCAAGTCATTGTTATACATCGTAAATAGTGGAAGCCCCAGTAGTGATCCCTGTGGCACGCGTTAGACCTTGCCAACCCATTTATACCTACTCTCTACTCCCAATTAGCTTTCCAATCCTCTCTCCATTCTAATTCATTACCCTCTACACCATGAGCTCTTATTTTGTGTGGTAACCTTTGACGTGGCATCTTGTCAAATGCCTTCTGGAAATCTAAGTACAAAACATCCACAGGTTCCCTTTATCCATGTTGCTTGTTACTTCCTCAAAGAACTCTAATAAATTAGTCCAACACAATTTCCCTTTCACAAAACCACGTTGACTCTGCCTGAGATTTTCTAAATGCCCCATTATAACCTCCTTAATAACAGATTCCAGTAGTTTCCTTATGACAGATGTTCAGCTATTTCCTGCTTTCTGTCTCCCTCCTATCTTGAATAGAGCAGTTACATTCATGCAGCGCCATGCTTCATCAACAAAATCCAAAAATGAATGAATGATCATTTAATTGTTTCTTTGGTATTGATAATTAAGGAATGCTGGCCAGGACACTTGGCAAACTGTTTTTTTGAATAGTGCCACGGGATCTAACATCCTCTGTTAAGTATCTCATCTGAATGATCGCCTTCAGTATTATACTTGAATGACAGCCTAGGTTATATGCTCATGTCCTTGTGCAAGATTTGAATTCATAAACCTCTAACCAGAGGCACAAGTACAAACATATGAAAGTGGCAGCTAGTTGGGCAAGATATCAATAAATAAATTGCACAAGACCCTGCCATCAGAGAAAGGAGGAGGAAATCAAAAAACAAGGAACAAGAGTACTTTATGAAGCATACTAACAAATGCATAATTATAAAATTGCATAGTAATTGTACAGGTTTTTCAATTTTAAACACCACTACACGAAGGCACATTTAGTTCCAGTAATACATGAACATGACTTCTCAACAAATGGGATATAGTGGACATGTTGTCAAATATAGTTTGATAAGGGAAGATCTTACAGTTTCCCTCACCATAACTTAAGTTGAGAACATCCAGTTCAACAAAAATGAGGTGCAGTGTTATCATAGTAGCAACAATAAAGCCTACATCAGCACGAGCAGCAACAGAGGTATTTCTCACTGTAAAATTAGATCGTGAACGGTGTTGAAACTGGTTAACAAATACGGGGCCGAAGAAAGGAGAAAATGCAATTACATAAAAAGACAATCAAAATGTACAAAAAGACGAGAAGAGTCTGTTGGATAAGCTCTATTCAAACAGTGCTTGCCCCGATTTTGGCTACACAAGATTTTCAGTTACTGACCTCAAGATGTTTGGATTGATATTTGGGACTCAGCTTTTCCCGTAGTGCCTCAGTGATACAGTTCCTGACCTGGCTCTCAGGAACCAGGGAGGGAGGCAAAACCCTCCTGCTGCTCAAACCCAGGACACCCCCGCGCACAGTGCAAGTCCTGGCATGCGGGAACCTGCTGTCAGCAGAGCCCGAGGCTGCGGCCTACCTCTCTATGCTTCCTACATTCAAAGGCGCGGCGCTTAAAGACATCCGATTAAAAAACAAACATACCAACTAAACCCGTCTCGGCCGCAAAAATCAAAGCCCAACCGCACCCCGCCCCCGGGGCCATTCACACCCAGGACGTGGCGCAAAAAATAGGAAAAACTCACCTGGATTCGGGATGTCGGGCTTTGTACCGGTCCCTCGGAATCGGGTTTAGGATTCACAGGAGGGACCGGGACCAGCAGAAACCCGCCTGGGTTTTGCACCCAGAGCGCGGTTTCTCGATTCACATACACACAACGATACTGGCTGCTATCGCCGCCGAAACCTCCACCAACACCGCCACTCCTCCCGCACTTGGGGCCACAAGACTGCCAGTATCCCAGGGTGCTGCGCGCTGAGAAGACCTCCTTCCACCTCCTCCTTTCCTCCCAGCCCCAGGACTGCCAGCATCCCAGGGTGCTGCGCGCTGAGGAGACCTTCCCCACAGGGCTGCCAGTATCCCAAGGTGCTGCGCGCTGAGAAGACCTCCACCTCCTTTCTCCCCCAGCCCCAGGACCGCCAGTATCCCAGCGTGCTATGCGCTGAGGAGGTCTTCCTCGCAGGACTGCCAGTATCCCAGGGTGCTGCGTGCCTGGGAGGCCGCCACTGTTGCCAGTTGGGATCCTGGGTGGATTGTTGCTGTATTGGCTCCTATTTCACTCTTTTGCCTCACCGAATCAAGCGCCGTCAGTTCAACCAGCTTGCTTCGAAATTAGAACAAAAACAAAAATACCTGGAAAAACTCAGCAGGTCTGACAGCATCTGCGGAGAGGAGCACAGTTTACGTTTGGAGTCCGTATGACTTCATCAGAACTAAGGAAAAATAGAAGAGAGGTGAAATATAAGCTGGTTTAAGGGGAGGGTGGGACAGGTAGAGCTGGATAGAGGGCCAGTGGAGATAACCAAAAGATGTCACAGACAAAAGGACAAAGAGGTGTTGATGGTGGTGATATTAACTAAGAAATGTGCTAATGGGGACATTAAGGATAGAAAGCAAGAAAAGCAAGGGACAGATAGCCCTAGTGGGGGTGGGGTGAGGTGGAATCAAAATAGGCTAAAAGGTAGAGATAAAACAATGGATGGAAATACATTTAAAAATAATGTAAATATGTGGGAAAAGAAAAATATATATAAATTATTGGAAAAAGGGGGATCGGAAAGGGGTGGGGAAGGAGGAGATAGTTCATGATCTAAAGTTATTGAACTCAATATTCAGTCTGGAAGGCTGTAAAGTGCCTAGTCGGAAGATGAGGTGCTGTTCCTCCAGTTTGTGTTGATCTTCACTGGAACATTGCAGCAGGCCAAGGACGGGCATGAGAGCAGGGTGGAGTGTTGAAATGGCAAGCAACAGGGAGGTCTGGGTCATGCGCGCGGACAGACCGAAGGTGTTCCGCAAAGCGGTCACCCAGTCTGCATTTGGTCTTTCCAATGTAGAGGAAACCACATTGGGAGCAGCGAATGCAATAGACTAAATTGAGGGAAGTGCAATTGAAATGCTGCTTCACTTGAAAGGAGAGGAACACAGTCAACATTTCGAGTCCGTATAACCTTCATCAGAACTCCTCTATCCCCACCCCCTTTCTGATCCCCTCTTTTCCAATAATTTATAATTTTTTTCTTTTCCCACCTATTTCTATTATTTTTAAATTTATTTCCATCCATTGTTTTATCTCCACCTTTTAGCCTATTTTGATCCCTTCCCCCCACCCCACCCCACTAGGGCCATCTCTCACTTGCTCGTCCTGCTTTCTACCCTTAATGTCACCATTAGCACATTCATTAGATAATATGACCACTGTCAACGCCCCTTTTTCCTTTTGTCTATGACATCTTTGGCAATCTCTTCTTTGCCTCTACCAATCACTGGCCCTCCATCCAGCTCTACCTGTCTCACCCCCCTCAACCAGCTTATATTTCACCTCATTTCTATTTTTCTTCAGTTCTGATGAAGGTCATACGGACTCGAAATGTTGACTGTGTTCCTCCCCGCAGATGCTGTCGGACCTGCTGAGTTTTTCCAGCTATTTTTTTTTTTTGAACCTGAAACATTAACTCTGTTTCTATCTTCACAAATGCAGCTTGACCTACTGACCAATTTCCATTTTACTGATGACATGTGAATAGCTAAGGTGATATAGACTATGATGCAGGTTTGATATCAAAGTTTGAAAAGCTGACAAAGTGCAAGGGCATCCAGAAGACTGAGAAAGAACGTGTAGGCCAACATCGTGGGTGCAGCCTGCCCCATACAGCCAACTCTTCCAATGCCATCTCACTTTAATAGTTTCCTGACCCTAAATGTCTCCTTCTCACCATGGACGTACAATCCCACTAACACCTCCACAAGGACAGTGTGAGATCTCGCCACTTCTTGAACAGAAAGTCAGCCAATGTCCAGTAACCACCACCTCCTCCACCTGTTCTCACAATTCCTTCAATTCCACTCATTTCCTCCAAATAAGAGGCTTTGCTATGGGTATCTGCATGGGTTATGCGTGCCTTTTGTGGGATATGTGGAATACTCTTTGTTCCAGCTCTACTGAGGCTCCCCACCCTCACCTCTTTTTCTGGTGTATTGATGACTGTACCTGTGCTGTTTCCTGCTCTCACTGGAAAATTTCATCAACTTTGTTTCTGATTTCCATCTCCTCTCACCTTCACGTGGTCCATTAGAGATGTCAGCTGTGGCTCAGTTGGTAGCACTCCCACTACTGAATCATAAATGGTTGGGGGTTTGAGTCCCACTCAAGGACTTGATCACAAAAATCAAGACTGACACTCAAGTGCTGTACTCAAGGGAGGTGCTGTCTCTCAGATAAGAAGTTAAACCAAGGCCCTGTCTGCTCTATCAGGTGGATGTAAAAGATCCCATGACACTATCTTGAAGAAGAGCAGGGGGGTTATTTCTGATATCCTGGCCAATATTTATCCCTCAATCAATATCAGAAAAACAGATTATCTAGTCATTATCACTTTGCGTGGGAACTTGCTGTGTGGAAGTTAACTGTGGCATTTCCTACAACACAATAGTGACAACACTTCAGAAGTGCTTAATTGGCTGTAAGGTGCTTTGAGATGTCCAGTGGTCGTGAAAAGTGCTATATAAGTGCAAGTCCTTCTTTCTTCTGTCTAATTCTGGAGATTGGCTATCAGCTAATATTCACTTTAAGCCCACTGATTCCCACATTGTGCATGCACAATAGGAAAAATGAAGAATGAAGAGAAAATGAGGAGGAGACTAAATAAAGGAAAGCACACTCTCCTTACATATTTTGTCAGAAAATTTCAATGTATGAAATATTTGACTAATATCCCAAAATCTGCAAAGTAAATATGACTGATTTACTTTATGGCCATTCTTGAGATTTAGGCAACACTGCCAAATCAATATGTTAGGGTATATCTGCACAAGTCACTGAAGACAGCAGAGATGGTTGAGAAAGCAACTTAAAAAGAAATATGGGATTTTGCGCTTTATAAGTAGAGACATAGAATACAAAAGCATGAAAATTATGATGAACTTCTATAAAACGCTGTTAAGGCCACAATTAGAGTACTGTGTCCATACAGCACTTTAGGAAGGATGCAAAATCCTTGGGAGGATACAGTAAAGATCTACTGGAATGTGCCACAGATGAGGGATTTCAGTTAGATGGATAAATTAGAGAAGTGGGTGTTTTCTCCTCCAATAAGAGAAGGCTGAGAGGAGATTTGATAGATGTGTTCAAAATCATGAGCAGTATAAATAAAGAGAGACTGTTCCCATTGGCAGAAGGGTTGAGAACCATAGGACAGAGATTTAAGGTGGTTGCCAAAAGAACCAATGATGACATGAGAAAATCTTTCTAAGCAGCGAATAGGGCTGAATGCACTGTCTGAGGGTGTGCTGGAAGCAGATTCAATGGAGTCTTTCAAAATGGAATTAGCTAAACATATGAAGGGAAGAAAAAAATTGTAGGACTATGGGGAAAGGGTAGGGGAGTCGGACATGCAGACAGGTTCAACAGGCTGAATGGCTGCCTCCAGTGCTGTGACCGTTCTACGATTCTATACGCTGACCATACTATAAGTAAATCTCTTCACACAAACTTTAGAATTATTTGCAATCACCTCTGGGTCCCCTTTTCAAAAAAGAGACAAAAGAAGTACTACTTCATTTAAACAAGAGTTATTCCCATTGTAGGGGCTATTAGTTGATCCATTATTTTCAGGTTTGAAAATTTGACAGGTTCCTCTCTCAAGACCAGAGCCATCTCTAAATTCTATTATTTTGCTGAAAAGCAAGCTATGTCGCCAAACCTTTGCATCTTACACTCATCAGAACAAATGCAAGAATGCCAAATTTCAAATGATCACAATTTGTGTCACAGAAGAAAAGGAAACTGGTTGGCAAGTTGACTCTGCTTGGCTGAAGCATTACCATGGGGAAAGTAACTGGGAATTATAGGCTCCTCATGCTTCTGGGTATCTCAAAAAAGGCTCAAGGCTTAAACATATTCCTTTTATTTGCGGAGAACGGGTAATGTATGTCACTTCTAGCAAGCCTAAATGAGCCACATTACAAGCTCGACTGATTATCTTAAACTGATTGTTAGTGTAGTTATTAGCACACTCAGCATTGCTTAGCATGTGCTTTCCAATCATGGAATCACATCCAGCAGTAAATATTTTGTTTTCGGTTTTGCAAATGTGGGCTGCAAAGATATCCTGCAGGACAATAACTATCCTGGTCAGGTCATTGTTCACTGCGTATTGCGCAAACTTGCATATGGGCCAAAGGCTGCCACTTTCAGACCTGAAAAATGCCTGGTCTACCTCAAATTAACCTGGAAAAGTAAAGTATCTCAAAAATTTGAACAACGGGTTAAGCACTCCATTTCACGCTGTTACTATGTAGTGGTGACTCAACTGATATTTTCCACGAACAGGATGATGCCGTCAGTCCAGAAAGACCGTTTTGCCTTCAACACAATTGAGTAACATGTATGAATTCCAATGCCAGTGCCATGCTTGATACATAGATTGTGTGCCCGTTGAATTGGCTAATCAAATCAAACAACGTATTCCTCTGGCTGTTCATACAGGCAGAGTACAGACTGTAGTCAACCAGCCTGAGGTGTTTCACAGGAGCATAATCAAATAAAATGTGATACCAAGCCACATAGGGAGACACTTGGATAGGTGTCTAAAAGTTTGGTCAAAGAGGCAGGTTTTTAGGAGACAAGGGAGGTAGAGGGCAGCAGGCATATGGGAATGCCACCATCTGGAAATTCCTCTCAAAGTCATATTCTTCACTGTCGCTGGATCAAGATCCTTGAACTCCCTCCCAAACCTCATTGTAGGCTTACATACACCACATGGACTGCAGCAGTTCAACAAGGCAGTTCAGCACCACCTTCTCAATGGCAATTAGGGACAGAAAATAAAATGTTGGCCTTGCCGGCGACACTCACATGAACAAATAAAATCGGAGATTTTTAGGGAGGGGATTCCAGAGCTTAAAGCCTAGGCAAAGACCGCACCTCTGACAGCAGAGTGCTCCCTCAGTATCACCCTGGAGTGTCAGCCTAGATCTCATGCTCAATTCCCTTGACTGGGATTCAAACCCTTAGGCTCCTGAGTCAGAGGCAAGAGTGCCAGGGCTGAGTGATCTGCCCAGCATTCACATTCTACCTACCACAGCCCAGAGCAGAGTGAAGGTGCAGCTTGTAAGTTTCACAGTTCCAAATAAGACTGCCTGCCACACATCAGCACCCCAGCAGTTCACATTGGTGCTTGAGCTGTTGCTACATGCGAAAGGCTTGCAAGGAAGTGGCAATGTTGATATTAATGAAGCTTGAAAGTTGTTGCTTTCCATCATTTATGACACACTAGCAGCAACATTTGGTAAAAGCAGAAGCTGCAACAAAGACTGGTTTGAAACATACTCAGCAGAGATGATGACATCTGTCATTGAAGCAAAAAGCAAAACTTAACTGATGCACAACAGAAACCTAACAGCTAGAATGCATGACTTGAAAGTAGCTGAGACAGTTATGAAAAACTCAGGGAAACACTGTCCAAACAAATACTGGATCAACCTTTGCCAAGAAATCCAACCTGCGACAATGGAAATCCATGTGCTCCTTATGATAGGATCAAGAAGGTGCTTGGTCCTACCATTACCAAAGTTGCCCATCTGAAATTGGCAGAAGTAAATATGTCCCACTGGATTGAACACTACTGTGAACTGTACTTCAGGGAGACAGACACCTCCCAGTCTGCATTTGACCCTGTCCCACAACTTTCTGTCATGACTGAGTTAGACGCAGAACCCTCATCAATTGTGCTAGAAAGGCCAT
This sequence comes from Carcharodon carcharias, assembly GCF_017639515.1. NCBI lineage: Eukaryota > Metazoa > Chordata > Chondrichthyes > Lamniformes > Lamnidae > Carcharodon > Carcharodon carcharias. The sequence continues at coordinate 62,716,261 of NC_054486.1, forward strand.
TGATTGCTCAGCAAACAAAAAGGCACCAGCAAGGATAGAATTCCAGTCAAACTGCTCAAGTATGGAAAGTCCAATCTACTGTCACAACTTCATCACCTCCTTTGTGTTGGAGGGTAGGATCCATTCCACAGGACATATGTGATGCAAATATCATCACATTACACAAAAACAAAGGTGATAGAAGAGATTGCAACATGTACGCGGCATCTCACTCCTCAACTTCACCAGGTAGACCTTTGCTAGGGCCATGTTTAAAAGACTTTGTCGACTAGCAGGCCAGCTGTATCCAGTAGCACACTCTGGCTTCCATGCTGGCAGATCTATTGTGGATATGATCTTCTTCCATATTCCATCTACAAGAGAAGTGTAGGGAACAGGGTAAACGTCTTTACCTTGCTTTCATCGATCCCGGTAAACATTTTAACACTGTCAGCAGGGCAAGACTGTACAAGATTTTAGCGAAAATTGGCTGTGCCCGAAGATCCTCAGTCTCATTACAGAGATTAGAGAAAGTCAGGGCAAAGCAATATTAATGAACATAAAACAGATTATGAAAAGTAATGAATTTAAATCTTGCAGCATTATATTCATTGTAATTAAAATAAAAATGCATTCATTGAACTACTGTGTCAGGAGATGAGACTGACATTTTGTGTCTCTGGTAAAATTTTTCAGAAGTTTTAATATAGTAAATTAAAAATACTTGATCCTAGAATCCTATGCAATGTACAGCTTTTCATCTCAAAGGGCAAGTTGAATCTTAAGTAGCAGATCCAGTTGAAGGAAAAACTGTCATAGCTGATCTCATCCACTTCAGTTATCAGCAAGTTAATAGATGAAATCATTAGCGATAGAATGTACCTTGACTTAGAAAGTGTTATTAATTTTAACATGGCTTCTGGGAAAGAAGATCCTGTTCCACGAACCTGATTGAATTTCTTGAGGAAGCTATTTGGTTGGTGGGTGCAGATAGACAAAATTGTTAAATTTTTAAACAATGGTCAACTAAATGAGGTTGAACCCTGTGGGGAGAGTTTGGGTTGGTTTTTTTAATATCTATCCATGGGATATGTGCGTCACTGGCTAGGCCAACATATATTGCCCATCCCGAATTGCCCTTGAGAAGGTGGTGGTGAGCTGCCTTCTTGAACCGCTGCAGTCCATATGGTGTAAGTACCCCCAGAGTGCTGTTAGGGAGGGAGTTCCAGGATTTTGACCCAGTGACAATGAAGGAATGGTGATATATTTCCAAGTCAGGATGGTGTGTTGGAGGGGAACTTGCAGGTGATGGTGTTGGCATGTATCTGGTGCCCTTGTCCTTCTCGATGGTAGTGGTCATGGATTTGGAAGGTGCTGTCTGAGGAGTCTTGGTGAGTTTCTGCAGTGCATCTATTAGATGGTACACTGTTCGTCAGTGGTGGAGGGAGTGAATGTTTAAACTGGTGGATGCGGTGCCAATCAAGCAAGCTGCTTTATCCTGGGTGGTGTCAAACTTATTTAGTGTTGTTGGAGCTGCATTCATCCAGGCAAGTAGAGAGTATTCTATCACATTCCTGACTTGTGCCTTGCAGATGGTGGACAGGCTCTGGGGGAGTGGGGGGGGGGTGCGTGGTGGGCAGTCAGGAGGTGGGTTATTAGCTTCTGACTTGCTCTTGTAGCCACAGTATGTATCTGGCTAGTCCAGTTCAGTTTCTGGTCAATGGTAATCCACAGGATGTTGATAGTGGGGGAATTTAGCGGTGGTAGTGCCATTGAATGTCAGGAACAATGGTTGGATTCTCTCTTGTTGGAGCTGGTCATTGCCTGACACTTGTGTGGTGCGAATGTTACTTTCCACTTTTCAGCCCAAGCCTGGATATTGTCCAGGGTTTGCTGCATTTGAACATGGACTGCTTCAGTATTTGTGGAGTTGCAAGTATCGCTGAACAATCATGAGCGAACATCCCCACTCTGACCTTATGATGGAGGGAAAGTCATTGATGAAGCAGCTGAAGATGGCTGGGCCTAAGACACTACCCTGAGGAACTCCTGCAGTGATGTCCTGGAACTGAGATGACTGACCTCCAACAACCACAACCATCTTCCTTTGTGCTAGGTATGACTCCAACCAGCAGAGAATTTTCCCCCTGATTCCCATTAACTCCAGTTTTGCTAGGACTCCTTGATGCCACACTTGGTCAAATGCTGCCTTGATGTCAAGGGCAGTCACTCTCACTTCATCTCTGGAGCTCAGTTCTTGTCCAAGTTTGAACCAAGGCTGTAATGAGGGCAGGAGCTGAATGACCCTGGCGGAACTCAAACTGAGCATCAGTGAGCAGATTATTGCCAAGCAAGTGCCACTTGATAGCTCTGTTGATGTCCCCTTTCATCACTTTACTGATGATCGAGAACAGAATGATGGGGCGGTAATTGGCTGGGTTGGATTTGGCCTGCTTTTTTTGTACAGCACTTCTGGCTGAAGATTGTTTTAAATGCTTCAGCCTTATCTTTTGCATTGATATGCTGGGCTCCCCCATCATTGAGGATGGTGCTATTTGTAAAACCTCCTCCTGGAGTGTGTTGTTTCATTGTCCACCACCATTCACAACTGGACGTGGCAGGATTGGAGAACTTGGATCTGATCCGACGTTTGTGAGATCATTTAGCTCTGTCTATCACATGCTGCTTACACTGTTTGGCATGCAAGTAGTCCTGAATTGTAGCTTCACCAGGTTGACACCTCGGCGGAAATGCTTTAGGGATGTCCTTAGAGCATCCCCAAAGAGGTCAAACATACCCGCCAACTCATGGGAGACCCCGGCTTGTGACCGACCAAAATGGAGAAACCTGAATTGGGAAGGCACTGAACACATTGAGTAACTTCATTGGAAAAGTGCAGAGGTGAAGCCAAGTCTTTGGAGGGAGCGCAAAAGCCTCCAAACAACCCATCTACCCAACCCTTCAAACACCACTTGTCCCTTATGTGGCAGAGTCTGCAGATCGCACATTGGACTTATCAGCCACCACAGAGCCCTTCAAATCAGACTGGAAGCAAGTAACCTCAATACTGAGTGACTGCCTATGAAGAAGAGGAAGTGCTGTGTTCAAATTCAAGTCTTACTTGTCAATGGGGAGATAGTTGGCCACTGTATAGTGGCACAGCACATGTAACCCTCCAGAGTTCAGACAATGCACAGTGCTAACATTCTCAATGCAGCACCAACTTTCCCACAGTTCACACACACCACACTAATGTCACACAGTTCAGACAATGAGCAGCTCGAACACTCCCTTATGATTAGACAACACAATGTTAACAGATCACAGTTCAGACAATGCAGAGCGCTAACATTCCCACACCTCAGCCAACACACAGTGCTGACACTCCTCAAAGATCAGATAGCACAAAACACCACTAGAGTTCATAGACAATGCACACCGTTGCCAGCCTCCAAAAATTTGGACAATATTCTATTCATATTGTAGGTGGCAATATGTGTTGCTAATGTTAAAACACAAATGGCCACAGAAAGCATATTTTTAGTCTGCTGTTTGGAACAGGATGATGTTGTTGCATATTTCTTTTATGAGGAGGGAATTGATTGACGTTGTGCTGTAGTGTGTTATTAGATTTTCCCCCTACTGTCACTGGTCAGTAGGGGAACACATTCGCAGTGAAAGAATATTGAAAGCATATTTGTTTGTTGCAAGGTGAACAGAGCATCAACCTATCATCTCATACACTTCAGACATAATTATTCCGTGAGCTTTAGACATGGAGTGAAAAGGTGCCAATATTGCATTCTACCACACAGACAACACACAATGCCTTTTGGAAGAGATGTTCATGGCACAGACTCTAAGGCCAGAATTTTTCGTTCCCTTTGGTGCCAGGCACCATGGCAGGCGGGGGTAGAATTTGGCAGGAGGGGCAGAAATCAGTGTCACGCTGATGTGAAATCACAGTCAGATCACCCGTTGGTGTTTGCCATGGCAGATTGCGAATCCTGATGGAGGCCGGCGTGAACCCAATTTGCATTCCACTAATGGGATTGAGGTTGGAAAGAGGGGTAGCAAAGATGTTGGGGCCGGTGAGGTTGGGAGTGGGGCAAAGATGTCGGGGTGAGGTTGGAAGAGGGTGAAGGTGCTGGGGGATGAGGTTGGAAGAGAGGGTGAAGGTGCCGGGGTATGAGGTTGGAAGGGGGGGTGAAGGTGTAAGGGGGTGAGTTTGGGAGGGGGAAGAAGGGTGTCTGGGAGAGGAGGGAGTACATGGGGAGGAGAGTGTAATGGGGAGAATGGTGCAAGTGGGGAGGTACATGTTAGTGGGGAGGAAGGTATAAGGGTGGACGAAGGTGTTGGGGGTTGGGGGGGGTGGTGGAATGTCCAGGGGAACGTGCAAGGGAGAGGTAGGAGGGAATGGTGAGTGAGAGAGGGAGGGTGAGGGTGCATCAGTACTAGTAGAAGGGGCTGCAAAAGTGGTTGGTGGGGACACAGAGGCAAACACAGACTAGGGGGATGGGAAGGAGGAGGTCAGGGAGGTCAATGTGGATGGGGGTTGGGATTTTCAGGAATGTAGGGAACATGCACATTCATGAAGGAGAAGGGCTTTGTCTGTAGGGTAAAGGTGGGGTGGTTGAAGGTGATGCCAGAGGGGTGGATTGTGATGGAGGAAACGACATGGGTGATTTTGGGGAGGGGAAAGGATGAGGGAGCTAATCAAAAATTTAATGACCACCATGCAGTGTGGAAGACAGTGAGATGAGTCTGATGGATGTAGGCTCCACATGTGTAGGAGAGGCTCCGAAAGACCCTGCCACACACGCACACTTCTCCCTCCAGATTCACTCCTGGTCCAGCTGCGTGCTGCTGAACTGCTAGTTGGGGGGGATGCAGGGGGAGTTGATTGTCAATGAAGCCTGTCAATGAAGCTGAAAGACAACATTACACATTAAAGTGAATATATTTTAGGATTAGGAAGTGACAACATGTGTTCACCTGTGCAACCACTTGTGATCAGAATTTAACTTTTCCCGGCCTACTACTTCTTCTAGGTACTGCCCTGACATCCGCAGCAGGGGTGGAGACAGCTTGTGCAATGGTTGGCTCTGTTGCCCCTGATGACTTTGGCGTGCATCCTCTGGAAGCCTTGAGGGCCCCGGTTTGCTTTGGCTGTCCTCCTGTGGGCCAGCCGCTCCCTCTTCAGTGGCAGAGGGCGATGTTGAGGGGAGTCACAGGCGGTCTTGGAGGGAGTGGACAGCCTCTGAGGTTCCTGAGTGGATGACCCAGGGAATGTCCAGCTGCTGCTCCTCCTCCCTTTGGGTGCCCTAGGGCCCCGGCCTGACTCTTTGATGGAAAGGAGTACCTGGAGGATCGCCGAGGTGCCCCATTTTCCCCTCACATTACCACTGCAGGAACTCACCCACGGCCATCATGATGGAATGCAGGTCTCTGTGTTCTGCTGGACCAGGGTCTCCATGGCATCAGCCATCCTTCCCATGAAGACATCCATATGCACACACATGAACTTCATCAGAGACCAGGTGGACACACTCCTCTGACTCACGTGCCACTCTGTCAAGGGCTTCCAACAGCTCTGCATGATGTTCCTTCACCTGCTGCTGACTCTCTATGATGAGTTGGAAGGCTAAATCTAGAGGCTCGTCATCTGACTTTGACTTTAAAATGCCTCTTCCCCAGCAGTCCTCCGAGTGCTGGGGAGCTCGGCTGAACCTGTCTCCTTCTGCTAAAGACACATGTCCATGCGGTGACCACCAGATTGTGAACACGAGCCTGCTCTAAATCTAGGTCTCACCAAGCTGTGTGTCTCTGCTCTGTTGCACAGTATGGGTAAGCGCTGTGACAGATCTTCCAGGCTGCTTACTTCCAGCTCTTCAATGGAGGAGGTGTCCTCTTCACTGGATGGAGCTGAGGGACTGGCTGGCTGAGGGTGTCAGTCGATTGGCAGAGCTCCCTGTGAACCAAAGTAGAAATTATTAGTGCATGGCAACAGAGCCAAAAACAGGAGAGAGAGAACTCACAGTTGCATTGAGAGAGGGATGATCTGGTACAGGATCCTCACAAGGTTGTTCACCACTGACCTCACCATCGCTGTAGGCATGGTCCATCTCTTACAAATTAGAGCAATGGCACGATCCTCAAAGTGAGTGAGGGGCCTAATGTGAGCCACTGCCCCCCCCCCCACCCCCCAAACGCCCCCTGGTCTGGAGAGAGTGTGAGCAAGACGCATGGCACAGCAGATAAGGATGCGTGGAATGTTTGTGTGGTGAGCAGAGCCATGGACGGGATAAGGATGTCAGCTCGAGAGAATATGAGCCTGATGGAGATGTGAGGATGTGTGTGTGAGAGTTAGTGGCATTGAGCCTCGAGGTGTGAGATCCCTGTGGATATGTGATGGGTTTGGGAGTTTGTGTTGAGAGTGATGAGGTGATTGACTCACCCTGGCGGAACGGATGAGACCATTCATCCTCTCCACTGGATGGCTGACCTCCTCTGTGCCTCCTTTGGCACTGACCGCCACTGCCACCACCTCCCAGGCTGGCTTATTGACTCTGGCGGACCTCCTGCAGCCAGAGCAAAGGCAGAAGAGTTCACTGCGGACTTCCACTGTGTCCAGCAGGCATCCCAGAGAGAGCGCTGCCCTAACCTTTGCTTTCAGGGCCATCTGTCACCTGGAGCAGTCCTGGTCTGTAGACATGAAGTAGGCTGCGCTCTGGTGCGCTTTAAATATGGCGCCCAGAGCGAGGAAGCACAGAGGTCACGGTATGGCTGGCAAATCCAAGCCTGCTCGCCAGCAATCCAGCGTATTTCCCATGAATGTATTACTAATGAGGGGGACAACACTGGGAAGGGGACGATATGGTGTGAAAATCCGCCATTGTGGCCGGTGGGTCAAACATCATTTTTCACGCCCACTACCACACTTAGTGCAAACCTGGGATGATTCCGGCCCTACATCTTTCCAACAAGCATTTCAGGAGTAAGAGTTATAGCAAAAGCAGCAAGACGTAGAATGGAGTTCCTGGAAGTTAGAACTTTGCCTGTGAGAAAGTAATGTCATCAAAGGAACCAGTCCTCTGGGACAAGCATGTTCAATCAAGGCATTCAAGGGGGCATTACGTGATTATTTAAATAGAAACATTGTCTAAGGGATTGGCAAAAAGGCAGGATAATGGCACTAAGTCATAATGCTTATTTGGAGAGACATGGCAGACAAGATGGGCCGAATGGCCTCCTTCTGTGCTATTACAATTCTGTGATTCTGCATGTCACCTCAAGCTCCAGTGTATGTGTGTGAAATGGCATCATCAGCAGACCCGAAACCAGAAGTGGTTGCATAGTGTTGCTAATCAATCTGTCTGTCATTTCATGCGATGTTATTTAAGACATAACACTGTTTGTAGTACTTCTGAGGAAACATCCAGGTGATAGTCAGGCATTTAAATGTTTTTAGTGATTGTATGGGACGACTGTCCCATCTTCCTTCAGGAGTCAGATCGTTCACCTGCACCAATATCTGCCAAGTGAGATACATTCACTCCTGTCTGTAGATGTAGTTTTTTTTATAGTCTCCAATCTGTTATTTTTCAGCTTTTTTGCCTCCACATTTCTACAAAAGGAGGCAAAATGAATTGGGCCTGACAAATCTGTGAGGTTAAAGCACAGATGACTGTGGGATAGAGGGTACAACACAGAAAGCTGCAAAGTACAGAACTGTTTCAAGGAGTTCAAACTTCACAACTATTTGCTCAGTTGACTTTGAAGAAGATTCCGATTCCCCAGGCGTTACTATTGTTGCATCCCTGGGTTACATTATTGTACAGAGTTAATTGACTCCAATGTAAATAAGATAGTCACATCACTGAAGAATCTAAGACAGAGCTAAATTTGTAAAAAGCACACAAGAATGAAGGATTATATGTAATTCATGACCAGATATTCACTTTCACAATGATTATTGTTTGTTGTTTCCATCATTAAAAATAAATTACTTTGAAATTAGCATTGACTCAGTATCTTTAGCAAGGGGTGTTTGAGCCAGAATGGGGATGTACTTATTTCTGTTGTAATGTTCTTCGATAAATCTATGTAACCCTCTATGTAAAAAGTAAATAGTATGTTTGAAAATATTTTACTTTCCAAAGGAACTAAAGGTTTGGATAAATGTATGTTTATCCCCTCTCCTGAAGGTACGAACTCTTACTGGATGACAATTCCACAAGTGGCTGCAGAGTCAGATACCTTATCAAGTGTCATGCCTGATCTAGAATATCAGTGTCAGCAGATGATGACATGGAGAGCATCATCAATAAAAACAGAAAATGCTGGAAGTACTCAGCAGGTCAGGCAGCATCTGTGGAGAGAGAAACAGAGTTAATGCTTCTGCTCTTTCACTGTGATAGCATCACTAAACTTGATCCTGTCTTCACTCAACATATGGACTTTCCATCAGGAGTTACTGTGTTCCAGTTAGCAGTTGAAACACTGACTGATTTTTCCCATCTTAAGTTGAGGGTATTGAGGCTGAGTTAAGGTTGCCAACTTTGGATGGACAGGAGTCTTCATTATATGATCCAGTCTTCTAAGGATGTGCTGCACTGTTGAAGGTGCTGTCCTTCAGCTGAGACATTAAACCAAGGCCAAACCTACTCTCTCAACTGGATGTATAATATATACTTTTTTCAAAGAAGATCAGGGGAGTAATCCATGGTGTCCTAAACAAAATTTATTCCTCAATCAATATCACTATGAACAGATTATCTGGTCATTGTCACATTTTTTTAGTGGAAGCTTGCTGTGCGCAAGTTGGTCATCATGTTTCCTAGATTAAACAGTGACTACACTTCAAAAGTATTTCAATGGTTATAAAGCACTTTGGGAAGTCCTGTGGTTGTGAAAGGCTCTTTTTAAATGCAAATCTCTCTCTTTATAGTTGATTAAAGCATTCCCTTAGAAGAATAGCATGTTTAAATTCTAACTTATGTTGCTTAACAGAAAATGTAATTTAGCAGCAAAGCAAACTGGCCATTCTTTGAGTCTTAAATAAGGCGTTAAAACTGTTAACATTTTGTGTGCATGATCATTGCAACAGTAATGGCCCAGAATTTGCAGTTGTTCCCACAGCAAAACTATCAGCGCTTGCTGTCAATATTGTGTAAAACTGATGGGAACATCTAGGCATCCACACTTGGGCAGTTAAAAGCAAAATACATAAGCTGATGGCAATGATATGGTGCTCCTCCACAAGGTAACCAAAACCAGGACCTGAATATTGTTGGGTATTTGAAAGTAAGAAATATTTGCTCCTTCGTGTTTTCTGTTCATTGCACATTGACCACATTGGAATGGAAAGAGCCCTGTAAGAAGAATCATAATTATATACTAGCAGAGGCTATAATAACAACAACTTGAATTCATAATATTCTTATACGTCACCAAAGACTTGGGGTTATATTAAGTTTTGTTTGTCAGGAGCACATATAAGGAACTTGGGCACGGAAATCATTAGTAGAATATTCCTAGATCCTGAATATATGATTCCCATGGGAAAATCTCCACAATGGGAACACAATTTCGTAAAAGTACTCTTTGTGCCTGCTTAACAGCTTGCCAAAAAAACTTGAAAAAAATACGGACTCATTGTTTTAAAATAACCTGTTGGTATGCAACATAAGCTTGATAATTCTATTTTATAATATTTTGCTTAGGCTCTGTCGTTTCTGTGTATAATACTACTTATAAATAAAACTTGACAATATTGGGAGCCTGACTGAATGAATCTGGTACTGTGGTATTTTTTGCCATGCGTGGTGATAGGAGAACATAAGAGGCATCATACATTTTATCCAGAGTAACTTACCATTCAGAGTTAATCGTAAGGTATGTGATACACTATCCAAAATACAACAGAAAATTAATATTAAAAAGCAAAATGATGGAAAGCTGAAGCAAAAACAGACAATACTGGATACACAAAGCAGGACAGTGACCAGTCATGGGGAACACAGACAGGTCACCATTTCAGACAAGGCCTTCCAGAATTGAAAAGTGAAAGATGAGCCAGCATTTTAATAGAATCGGAAAAAATGTGGGGAGAAGAAAGCCAATACGATTATTCTAGGCAGAGAGAGTATTGATTCAAAGGCCTATTGTCTGCCTAAAGAGAAAACAGATTGTTAGATGATATTAAAGATAATTTCATTAGAACAGAAGGAAGAGGAGCAGTAGTAAGCTATACAGCCCCTTGAGCCTGTTTCACCATTCAATATGGCCATGATTGAACTTTTACATCAACCCCACTTTCCTGCCCGATTCCCTTATCCCTTTAATTTCTTGGTACCCAGAAAACTATGAATTTCAGTCTTGAATATGTGCAGCAGTGGGGCATCTACAGCCCTCTGGGGCAGAGAATTCCAAAGATACACAACCCTCTGAGTGAACAAACTTCTCTTCATCTCAGTCCTAAGTGACTAACCCTTTATCCTGAGACTGTCCACACTGTCCAGCCAAGGGGAACAACCTCTCAGCATTGATCCAGTCAAGCCCTCTCAGCATCTTATATATTCAAATTCGATCACCTCTCATTCTTCTAAACTCCAGAGAATATAGGCCCACTTCTCTCCTCATAGACAGCTTTCCCATCCCTGGAATCTATCTAGTGAATTTTTATTGCACCCCTCACTAAATTAAGTATATCTTTCCTCAAGTAAGAAAACCAAAACTGTACTCAAAACTCCAGGTGTGTTCTCACCAAAGTCCTATATAATTGTAGCAAGACTTTCTTACCCTTATGCTGTAACCTCCTTGCTTGCTGTACCTACATGCAAAATTTCAGTGATCCGTGGACAAGAACATCCAAATCCTTCTGCACATCAACATTTAGTTGCCCCTCATCTTTTGAAAAATATGCTGCTTTTCCATTCTTCCTAAGAATGGTGAATTTCACACTTTTCCACATTACACTCCACGGCCAGGATTTTCCTGTCAGCGAGTGGGAGGGCGGGGACATGTAAAATGGCGCACGGTGACGTCGGGCAGAACCATTTACATTTTCAGATAGGTGGGGGCTCAGCAAAATCAGCTGTGCACCTGCCGACCTGTCAATGGCCAATTGAGGCCATTGACAGAGTCATTAAAGTAATTAATGGACCCGCCTATCCAACGTTAAGGTACTGTTAAAGCTCCTCTTAAAGCCTCACTTCCTAATAAAGGGGAGGTGCACACCTAAACTTAAAGGTACTGCAAATCAATTTGGATGAATGCAGGAAACCCAATGCCACAGTACATAAGACGGCACACTCCCCAGTTCAGCAACCCTGCCCTGGAGACTCTGGAGCTGTACCCTAGGAGGGACGTTATGTTTCCCCACATGCATGGACAGGAAGCCCTCATGCACCAGCTGGGATCAGGTTTCATGTAGGTTTTTAAAAATTAAAGTGTTTTTAAAAGTTATGGACATGTCCCAGCTCATGTGACAGTGTCACATGAGGGGACATGTCAGGGAATTTTTTTTTCTATTTTTAGTATTTTTTAATGTAGAGCCGAACTCCCTGAGGCAGCACTTAGCCTCAGGGAGATGAGTGCGTTCTTTCACGCATGGGAATCCTCCCTGCCTGCACAGGGAGTGCATAGCACTTGCGTGCGGATTTGACACTGGGCGGGCCTTAATTGGCCCACCCATGTAAAATGGTGGCACGCACCGATTGGAGGCGCGCCTCCGCGCGCCCGCTCTTCAACTTCCCCCTCGACGGGGGGAAATTTCTGCCCCATGTGTCGCTTTCTTGCCCAAGTACTTAAACAGTGTGTATCCCTTTGGAGCCACTTTATCTTCTCTTGACGGGTTACTTTTGGACCTAGTTTTGTATCGTCATATTACACCCAATCTCAGTGAGATGTCACAAGGATTCAGCCTGTGCTGCAGACAGTGGCCTCCAGATGTTCTGTCATGGCTGGGTCTGCTTGTTTTGCCATGGAGTAGACCACCACTTGCATGCCAGGAAAGATGGGCTTCAAGTTCTGTGTGATGCCCTCTGCTGTACTATAGCCAGACTCCTCCATGCTCATAGACAGTGACAGGAGGTGGTCTGCCAGCCTATCAATATCCCAAGCATCCTGATGTGAATGCTTATCCTTAGCCTCTATCCATCTTGTCAAAGGCCTCATGTAAGTCCCCTTCAGCAGAACTCATTTGCAAAATCACCCTCCTGGGAGTTGGCACACAAGATACCTTTACCCTGGCCTAGCTGCAGCCCACATGTGCACTTTAATTCACCACAGGTAGATCCCCAGTTTATACTAACCTCTAATGTTTTCAGAGTTATGATAGCTGAGTTGGTGGCTGAGTGTGAGATCAAGTGATGGTGCCTCCTCCTGTTCTCCTGCCTCTGTTGAGGCTGTTCAGGTTACAGGTCATGGTTATCTGAAAGCATAAAAGCAGAAAGGGAAGATATGGGTGAGGGAAGGGTCAGTGGGGAGGAAAGCAGGAGGTCCAAGGTCTCATCTTCTGAATCTTTCATCTGATGACACGACTCAGGGTGATGGTGAGAAGGAAGTTCAGAGGTGCAGAAGGCAGTCACTTACTGTCATCCTGAACAGCCTCTGCAGTGCCAGATGCCATGGGCCATGTCACCTCTGAGCCGATGATCTGGAGCATCATCTTCTCCATGGTTCTCAGGGGATAGAGTCTTGGAGCCCTTTCAACCCCTGCCTCTGGTTCTATCCATTTCCCAGTTGTTGTGTGCTATTCTTTTGCTGCAAGGATGAAGTCAATGTCTCAGTTATTGTGAGGCACTGTGCTTTGGTGATGAACCCGCCTACCAGGAGTTCTGTGGTAGCAGTGAGAGGCAGGTTTGCTGCTAGCAGCAATAGGAGGCCTGTTTTGGTAAGATGCAATTTGTAATTGCCAGGTATGAGTCCTGAGTGCCAGGGAGCATTGCTGGGTGAGAGTTGGGGATGTAATGCATTGTTTACTGTGAGAGGTTGGTGGTGCAGTGAGTGTGAGGTGTACTATGAGAATGCTTTCACTCACCATGAACACTCGCGTGAGGTAATTGTGCTTTTTGCTGCATTGGCGCCATGCCCCTGGGAGCCAGACCCAGGGCATTAATCTAATAATTGACCCAGACCTCCCTGTCGCTTGCCATTTCAGCACTTCACCCTGCTTTCATGCCCACATGTCCATCCTTGGCCTGCTGCAATGTTCCAATGAAGCTCAACGCAAACTGGAGGAGCAACACCTCATCTTCCGACTAGGCACTTTACAGCCTTCCGGACTGAATATTGAGTTCAACAATTTTAGATCATGAACTCTCTCCTCCATCCCCACCCCCTTTCTGATCCCCCTTTTTCCCAATAATTTATAAGGGTTTTTCTTTTCCTACCTATTTCCATTATTTTTAAATGTATTTCCATCCATTGTTTGATCTCTACCTTTTAGTCTATTCTGATCCCTTCCCCCCACCCCACCCCAACTAGGGCTATCTGTCCTTTGCTCATCCTGCTTTCTACCCTTAATGTCACCTATTAGCACATTTCTTAGCTAATATCACCACCTTCAACACCTCTTTGTCCTTTTGTCTATGACATCTTTTGGCAATCTCCACCTATCACTGGCCCTCTATCCAGCTCTACTTGTCCCACCCCACCTTAAACCAGCTTATATTTCATCTCTCTTCTATTTTTCCTTAGTTCTGTTGAAGAGTCATATGGACTCGAAACGTTAACTGTATTCCTCTCCGCAGATGTTGTCGGACCTGCTGAGTTTTTCCAAGTATTTTTATTTTTGTTTTTACCAGGACATTAATCTCTCTGATGACAAGCTCCTCAGGCTGGTGCATGAGGGCTTCCTGCCCATGCATGTGGGGAAACATAACGTCCCTCCTAGAGTACAGCTCCAGAGTCTACAGGGCAGGGTTGCTGAACTGGGGAGTGTGCCATCTTGTGTACGGTGCCATTGGGTTTCCTGCATTCATCCAAATTGATTTGCAGTTGCTTTCAGTTTAGGTGTGCACCTCCCCTTTATTAGGAAGTGAGGCTTTAAGAGGAGCTGATTGGTGGCACCATGTAGTCTGCAAAGAATGCTGCTGGGGCCTCCTGTGGAGCACAGACTTGCAGAGGTCACAGGCACATGGAGTCAGTCAGGACACTGCAATCATTCAGATGAGGCGGAACACCAAGTTTGTGTTATGCCTACATCATTCTGAATGGGCACACGGAGGTTGTGAATTGTGATTCCCACTCCCTAAAATTGTGACACACTATTTTCTAGCTGATTGCTGGTTTTTAGTTGACACCACTATTTATGTTCATATATAAGTAATTACCTTCTGTCTGTTTGAAGGAGCCATTTTATACATTTGCTCCAAACACTATAACAGAGAAAAAATAAAAATGCTTCAAGCTTACACAAACTACAAGTGTTAAAATGAAGCACCACCTTTCCCCTTTGCAGTGAATTTCCTCTGCTTACCAAATTCTCAGATTTCCACTCCATTCAGCATACATTCAGTTCACGTGATGATCTGTGGTTATGCTTTGTGCCGTAGTTCTTAGACAATGGAAAGGAGTGGAAAAGAGAAAAAAGAATGTGTGAATAGCTAAAGTGATGAGAGACACACCCAAGCAAACAAAGAGAAAGCAGGAAAAACTGAAAACAATAAAAGCACACAGATCAACTCTGAAATTAAAACAGAAAATGACAGCAACACAAAAAGTGGATCCGTTTATCCTGAAAAGATGAAAAGAAACCGAGGCCACACCAAGGTAAAACACCTCTACCCATCCCAAAACTCCTAACAAAAGAGGCTGGATTCTCTTTGCTTTGTGGCAAATTAGTGGCAGACGGGATTTCTATTGCAAACCCACAGATTGGCAAAGGTACATGGGATCATAGAGCGCATTTGGGACAATTTCTTAGAGCAGCACATTCTAGAGTCAACCAGGAAACAGGCTATTCTGGACCTGGTAATGAACAATGAGACAGGATTAATTAATAACCTCATAGCGAAGGAGCCTCTAGGCAACAGCCATCATAACATGACAGAATTTCATGTTCAGTTTGAAAGGAAGAAGTGTGAGTTTAAGATTATTGTTTTAAACCTGAATAAAGATAATTAGAAGTATATGAAGTCAGATCTAGCTAAAGTGAATTGGGAAACTAGGTTAAAAGGTGGGACAGTAGAGATGCCGTGGCAGACTTCTAAGGAGATATTTAATAATTCTCAGCAAAGATTTATCTCAGTGAGAAAGAAAGAATCTTTGTGAAGAATGCATCATCCATGACTGAATAAGGAAGTTAAGGATAGTATCAAATTGAATGAAACACAGTACTAATCTGCAAAGATTAGTAGTGAGTCAGAAGATTGCTCAATTTTTAAGAATGACTAAAGAATGACTAAGTAAGAGAAAGCTAACTGGTAATATAAAACAGATAGGAAGAGTTTCTACAAGTACTTAAATAAGAAAATAAGAAAAGAGTTACTAAATCTAGTGTAGTCCTCTTTAGTGTTAGAGAGTGATCTGATAATGATAATGGAAAACAAGGAAATGACACAAAGATACTTGAAAATCAAGAGAGGAATGGGAGGGAGGAATTTAAAACAATCACCATCACTAGGAAAAGGGTGCTGCGAAAACTATTAGATCTAAAGGCTGACAAGTCACCAGGACCATCCTAATGTCTTAAAGGAAGTGGCTGCAGAGATAGTAGATGCATTGGTTATAATCTTCCAAAATTCCTTAGGTTCGGGTAGGGTCCCAGTGCATTGGAAAATAGCTAATGTAACAACCTATTCAAGAAAGTAGGGAGACAGAAAGCAGGAAACTACAGGCTAGTTAGCCTAACATCTGCCATAGGGAAATTGCTAGAATCCATTATTAAGGAGCTTATTGCAGGATATTTAGAAAATCATAATTTGATCAGGCAGAGTCAACATGGGTTTGTGAAAGGGAAATCGTGTTTAACTGATCTTTTAGAATTTTTTGAGGAAGTTACAAGCAAGGTAGATAAAAGGGAACCTGTAGATGTGGTGTACTTAGATTTCCAAAAACCATTTGATAAGTGCCCCATCAAAGGTTACTACATAAGATAAGTTTACATGGAATAGTGGGTAATATTAGTATTGATAAAGAATTGGTTAGCTAACAAGAAGCAGAGAGTAGGGATAAGTGGGTCTTTTTTGGGTTGGCACACTGTAACTAGTGAGATGCCACAGGGATCAGTGCCGGGGCCTCAACTATTTTCAATCTATGTCAATGACTTGGATGAAGGGACTGAATGTATGGTAGCTAAATTTGCTGATGAATGATGAGGTAAGAAAGTAAGTTGTCAAGAGGAGGTAGGGAGTCTGCTAAGGGGTATGGATAGGTTAAGTAAGTGGGAAAAAGTTTGGTAGATGGAATATAATGTGGGAAAATATGAACTTGTCCACTTTAGCAGGAAGAGTAGAAAAGCAGTATACTATTTAAATGGAGAGAGATTGCAGAACTCAGTGGTACAAAGGGATCTAGGTGTCCTGGTGCATGAATCACAAAAAGTTAGTATGCAGGTACAGCAAGTGATTAGGAAGGAAAATGGGATGTTGTCGTTTTTTGCAAAGGGAATGAAATGTAAAAGTAGGGAAGTTTCACTGCAGCTGTACAGGGCCTTGGTGAAACCACATCTGGAATACTGTGTACAGTTTTGGTCTCCTTATTTGAAAAAGGATATAGTTGTGTTAGAAGCAGGTCAGAGAAGGTTCGCTCATTCCTGGAATGAGGGGCTTAACTTAGGGGAAAGGTTGAACAGGTCGGGCCTATATTCACTGCAGTTTAGGAGAATGAGAAGTGATCATATTGAAACATTTGAGATCATGAGGGGACTTGATAGGGTGGATCCTGTGAAGATGTTTCCATTTGTGGAGGACACAAGGACCAGGGGACACGGTTTAAGAATAAGAGGTCTTGGGTTATGAGGAGAATTTTTTTCTCTCCAAGGGTCGTTAGTTTGTGGAATTCTCTTCCCCACAAGACAGTGGAGACTGGGTCACTGAATTTATTCAAGGCAGAGTTAGACAGATTTTTGATAGACAAGGGAGTTATGGTGGGGGGGGGGGGGGGGGGGGGGGGGGGGGCGGGGGAGGGGGGTGGTGGCAAAGTGGAGTTGAGAAGGGCTGATCGGCCTACTTTTGCTCCTAAGTCCCATGTACCTACGTGAATGTAAAAGATCCCATTACACTGTTTTGAAGAAGAGCAGGTGAGTTATCCCCACTGTCCTGACCAGTGGTTATCCCTCAATCAACATCACAAAAATAGATCATCCTGTCATCATCGCATGCTGTTTGTGGGAGTTTGTTGTGCACCAATTGGGATTAAAATGGACATCAACTGGTTGAGGCAGAAGGCAGTGCTAAGGTACCGAATGAATACATTACATTAGTGTTTACCATGGAAGAGGAGTTTGTCAAAGCCGTGGCAAATGAGGAGGTTGCCAAGATAATGGATGAGATAAAAATAGGTAACAAAGGGGTGTTGCTAAAAAGAGAGACATACTACCAAAGCAAGTAAGGGCAGAATTGTGGAGATGCTGGCCACAATTTTCAAATCCATCTTAGACATAAGGGTGGTCCAAAACAACTGGAGGATTGCAGATGTTACAACCTCGTTCAAAATGGGAGAGGAATAAACCTGGCGCTTACAAGCCAGTCAGTTTAACATTGGTGGTGGGTAAGCTTTGAGAAGCAATAATAGATAAAAGAGGCAGTAGCATTAAGGATACAAAATTTTCTAAAGGATAGAAAACAGTGAGTGGGTGTTTTTTGGACAGCAGGGAGATAGATAGTGGAGTTCTCCAAGGTTCAGTACGAGGATCACTGCTGATACTGAAACACATAACTGACTTGGATTTCTGAGTAGTGGACATCATTTCAAAATTTGCAGATGACAAGAAACTTGATAGTTGTAATAAACAGTGAGGAAAATAGTAATAAACTTCAGGGGGTATAATAAACAGGCTGGTGGGTTGGGTGGACACATGGCAGATGAAATTCAGCACAGACAAGTGTGAAGAGCTGTGTGCTGGCAGGAAGAATGTGGAGAGAAAATACAAGCTAAATGGCACAATTTTAAAAGGGGGTGAAAGAAGATTCAGACCTGGGGGTATTTGTACACACATTTCTGAAGATAGCACAGGTTAACAAAGTCATTAATAAGGCATTTAGAATCTGGGGCTTTATAAATAGAGACCTAGGGCAGGACATTTTGGATCGCAGGGTTTCCCATCCCTCCACCCAAACAGTCAGTGGGGAAGGCATCCCTGCTGAAGCTGGCTGCCCTGCAGCCACTTAGCAGTGTTAATTGGCTGGAGTTGGGACTTCCGCCCCTCACTCAGAAGGAAGTCCCGCCTCAGGGATCTGCCGCCCAATCTGGTTGGCCAGCAGCTCTGTAGTCCCAGCAGCACCAGCAGCAGCTGTGGCCAGGGCTGGGACTACAAGCAATCCCCAGATTCAAAGTCCCAGAGTCCAGGACCAGTTAAGTGCAGGTGGTGTCACGACAGGGTGGGGAGGTAGGGAGATGGGGGTGGGGGTCTTGACAGAGAGGCCAGGAGGTGGTGGGGGGGGGACACTCTTGTGGGTAGCAGACCTGGTAGGTGTTGGGGTGCATGCACAATGTGGAAAGGAGGCCATTGAAGAAGGCGCCCCCTCCATTTCCTGCCTGGACCTGAGCAAGGTGACTTTCCAGGTATCCCCCCTGCTCCTAAACTCCTTCTGCCAGCCTGAAAGTTGAGGTCGGGCAGGAAACAGCCCTTAAGTGGTCATCAATTGCCAATTTAAGGGCCTCAATTGGGGCGAGGACAGGTGGGCTGGCCTAGGTTTTGCCCATCCCACCATAAAACTGCAGTCAGGTCGGGATGGGTGGGAGGAAGGTGGGAAGGCCATCCAGGCAATTTTATGGACCCCACCCCCTGCCCACTGCTTGCAAACCTGCCAGCAGAGGTTGGGGGTGTAGAATTCAGCCTACTGGGTACAAAAGCCTAGAAGTTATGGTTAACCTATATTAAACATTAATTCAGCTTTAACTTTCTTTAAATTCATTCATGGCATGTGGGCTTCACTGGCTAGGCATTTATTGGTCATCCCCAGAGTGGTTTTGATATAACTGAGTGGCTTGCTAGGCCATTTCAGAGGGCACTTAAGAGTCAACCGCATTGCTGTGGATCTGGAGTTATATGTAGGCAAGACCAGGTGGTAGATTTCCTTCCTGAAGGGCATTAGTGAACCACATGTGATTGTGACAAAGCTAAGCTATCCCTCTTTATCCTTCTTGACCTATCTGCAGCATTTATCGCGACTGACCGCACTATCCTCCTCCAATACCTCCCCTACATTCAGTTGGGCAGGACGACACTCACTTGGTTCCTTTCCAATCTATCTATTTGTAGCCAAAGAATCACTGACATTAGCTTCTCTTTCCACTCCTGCACCAGTACCTCTGGAGTCCCCGAAGGATCTATTCTTGGCCCATTCATTTTTTGCATCTACATCTTAGCAACATCGTCTGAAAACATGGTGTCAGGTTCCACCTTTACACTGATGACATTCACAGCACCATCTCTGTTGTCCCCTCCACTGCCTCAGATTTGTCATGCTGCTTGTCAAACTTCCAGTACTGGATAGCCAGAAATTTCCTCCAAATAAATAGTGGTAAGATCTAAGACACTGTGGTGCCACTGACACCACCGTTCTCCCTAGCAACTGTCTAAGGCTGAACATATGAACATATGAATTAGGAGCAGGAGATGGCCGCTCAGCCCTTCGAGCCTGCTCAGCCATTCAATAAGATCATGGCTGATCTGAATGTAACCTCAACTCCACATTCCTACCTACCCCAATAACCCATCATCCCCTTGTTAATCAAGAATCTATCTAGCTCTGCTTCCACCGTCTTTTGAGGAAGAGAGTTCCAAAGACTCACAACCCTCTGAGAGAAAATACTTCTCTTCATGTCTTAAATGAACCCTTATTTTTAAACAGTGACCCCTATTTCTAGATTGTCCCACAAGAGGAAACATCCTCTCCACATCCACCCTGTCAAGACCCCTCAGGGATCCTAAAGGTTTCAATTAAGTCAGCTCTTACTCTTCTAAATTCCAGTAGATATAAGCCTAACCTGTCCAGACTTTCCTCATAAGACAACACGCCCATTCCTGGTATTAATCTAGAAAACCTTCTCTGAACTGCTTCTAATGTATTTACATCTTTCTTTAAATAAGGAGACCAGTTCTGTACACAATACTCGAGATGTGGTCTCACCAATGCCCTGTACAACTGAAATACAACCTCCCTACTTTTGTAATCAATTCTCCTCACAATAAATTATAACATTCTATTAGCTTTCCTAATTACCTGTTGTACCTGCATACTAACCTTTTGTGATTCATGCACTAGGACATTCAGATCCCTCTGAGTCTCAGAGCTCTGTAATCTCTCACCATTTGGATAATAAGCTTTTTTTTAATTCTTCCTGCCAAAATGAATGATTTCACATTTGCCCACATTATGCTCCATTTGCCAGATCTTAGCCTATCTATGTCACTTTGTAGCCTCCTTACGTCCTCTTCACAATTTACTTTCCTACCTATCTTTGTGTCATCAGCAAATTTAGCAACCATTCCTTCAGTACCCTCATCCTACATCCAAGCAATTTATATAAATTGTAAAAAGTTGAGGCCCCAGCACTGATTCCTGTGGCACATTTGTCACATCCTGCCAACCAGCAAAATACTCATTTATGCCAACTCTATGCTTCCTGTTAGCTAACCAATCTTCTATCCATGCCAATATGTTACCCCCTACGACATGAGCTTTTATTTTCTGCAATACTCTTGGTGTGGCACTTTATCAAATACCTTGTGGAAATCTAAGTGCAGTACATCCACCAGTTCCCCTTTATCCACAGCATGTGACTCCTTCAAAGAACTCCAACAAATTGGTTGAACATGATTTCCTTTTAACAAAACCATGTTGACTTTGCCCGATTGCCTTGAATTTTTCCAAGTGTCCTGTTATAACATCTTTAATAATAGCTTTCTGGAACATTTTCCCTATGACAATTGTTAGGCTAACTGGCCTGTAGTATCCTCCTTTATCTCCCCTTTTTAAATAAAGAAGTTACATTTGCTATTTTCCAGTCTAATGGAACCTTCCCCAAATCTAGGGAATTTTGGAAAATTCAAACCAAGCAGTAACTACCTCACTAGCCACTTCTTTCAAGACCTTGGGGTGAAGTGCACCCAGACCTGGGGATTTGTCAGCCTGCAGCTCCAACAATTTGCTTAATATCACTTCCCTGGTGATTGTAATTTTCCCCAAGTTCCTCCCACCCTTCCATTTCCTGATTTACAGCTATTTCTAGAATGTTAATTGTATCCTCTTATAATGAAGACCATTTGCAATCTCAGTGTGCTAACTGACCCTGAGATGAGTTTCCAGCCCTATATCCACTCAATCATCAAGGGCAGAATTTTACGTCACACAGACAGGCGTAAATTGACTTCAGGCAAGCGACCCAACATCATCGCGCAATATTTCGCTCCGTGGGTGCGCGTGACAGTTGAAAGCGCGCCCACTGACAATTAAGCTCATTGACAGCGCAATTGAACATGATTTTTATCAAGCCTTACAGTTGGTGGATGGGCCAATCGGCCATGCGACCTTTACATTTTTCATGAAACCTCATCCAAGGACTGGATTAAATCTCCGTTTGGAAATAAAATAAAAATAAATATCTGGGGACAGCATTTTTATGAGAAATGCTTTCAGGTGTTTGATTGTGCTGCATGGAGATTTTTTTTTTGCAGCTTTTTTATGTCTTATTTTATTACTCAAAGGTCTGCAGCTCCCTGAGGCAGCTGTCTGCCTTCAGGGAGCTCTCTCGCAACCCGTGCCTGCAGTGACATCTTGGCCTGCCTTCTTCCTGCCCCCACCCCAGCAGTGCTCAGCTTTTCTGTGCGTGTTTCATGCTGGCTGGTCATTAATTGGCCACACAGTGTGAGATTGCAGTCGGGGGCCCGTTTCTGACCACTCCTGGGCCCACCAATCACACGTGCCTGACGAAGAACAAATTCAGGCCCAAGACTGCCTATTCCAATGAAAGCACTGGTTATCCTTTGACATCTTGCTCAAGTTACTATTCTTCATGCATATGAACCTTAGCAGAGAGCACAATACAGGAAAAAGAATCGGCCATTCACTCCATCAAATTCACTTCACCATTTTGTTAATATTAGGTGATTACAGAGACATTTTGAAATCCAACTCTCCATAAAAATGGTGAAATTTTGATAAAATTAAGAGTATAATCATTATCTACAACAACAAAAATAGTAAAAAAGACATTTTGTGGCATGAGTTGCTGAATATTAATCGGTGCAGGAACCCTGGCTGGTTTTCACCTCAAGATCAGGTATGGCCAACAATCACATTGGTATTGAAGCTATTTAACAAGGACTGCTTTCCTGGGTAGTTTCCAATCATGTGCTGACATCGCCACCTTGTGGTTACATGTAAAATTGTACTGATTATTCAATTAGTTGTTGGGAATATCTTCACAAACTGGATTTTTTAAATCTGGAAAGACACTCCATTATCTGGACATTTGGATGCTGAGTTTTTTTTATAAAAAGTGGCATAAGTTCACCTTGGAGCTATCAACAAGCATGCCTTTTCCAAGAAATCACCTGACCAGCATGGTACTTGAAGAGCTATTTATTTGTTTGAACTGCAATCACTTAACTTGATGGGGGGAAAAGAAAGCTGGTAAAGGCACAGGCAACAGATTTACTGCAAATTGCATGGTAGAGACAAGCTTTAGGCTTTGAACCTGTTGTTTTGTGAATTCAGTCTTGTTGGGGAATAAGCCGAGCAGGAAGACTACCCTAACTGACTCTGCCTCAGCTGAAATTCTGGGTCTGGTTATAAATCTGTAGCCAGAGAACCCTCAACCGAGCGTAACTGGTGTGCATTTTGGTCCAGTTCTACATTTTCCTCCACGCTGAAGCTCCGTTGTTAAGAACCTCCAGACATCTACTGGGACCACATAAGGAAGCTCCAGTTTGACAGTGTCGAACACCTACGAACTTTATCCTTTCCTTATAACGATTATTCCATCCACCCACTCAGCAGAGGCTACTTCTGTGTCCTTTGTTTGTCTCTGTTTTAAGTAGCAATAAATAGTGAAACTTCCAGGTTACCATTGTTAGCGGGTTCCTGCAACTCATTAAAAGGAAGTTATGGTTTATAATAAATCAGTCATTGAGTTTATTGAAAGAAACCTGGTTAAAGTCTCCTTTATTCTGGGTGCCAGTAGTGAAGGTAAACAATTGGCCATTTTGGTGAGTAGATTAAACTTTTAAACTAATGGTATGACCTACAGAGTAGTGGGGCTAGATAATCTGCACACTCTTCCCATCCCGGTTGTAACATGGTTCACCTTCATTGTTTAAGGGTAAAGTGAATACATCAAGAGCTCAAATAACCGTAAATCAAAATGCACTAAAATACTTATTAAATGATGAAAGGTTATTGACCAAAAAATTGACCGTTTCTCTCTCCACAGTTGCTGCCAGACCTGAGTATTTCCAATATTCGGTTTTTATTTCAGATCTCCAGCATCCACAGTATTGTTTTTGTATACAATATATTAAGTTGAAAATGTCAGATATATTAAAGTTGGACTTGTTCATAGGGTACAAAATTAATGCTTATTTTATAAGTAGCAAAAAACTGTAAATGTTGAAAATCTGAAATACAAACAGAAAATACTGTAAACACTCAACAAACTAGTCAGTATCTGCAGTGACAAGTTCATAATTCCGGTGTAAGCCATGCATCAGAACTCTGATGAAGCACTTCTAATAATTTTATGTATTTAGAGATGAATTTCCTATTTTCATTGTAAGCAGTAGCCTAGAAAGCCTGTACATGCTTGCTTAGATATTTTTTACATTGGAAAGTTGAAGTATCTTATGCTTATCCAACAGGCCAGAAAACCCTTAATGAGACGGAGCAGCTACCAATTTTCGATAATACCCAGATGAACAGACTACAACTTGATGAGGAGCAAGTGCTTGATTGGATCTAACAAGGCATCAATCTCCCACAATAGCAAGACTAAAAAGAACACAAACAACAACTTCTTATGGCAAGATATGAAACAGTACAAATTCCTTTCACATGTGAATTCTGAGAAGGAAACGAGTTCTGATATTAATACACCTTGCAGCAGAATTGGGTAACATTGGGCAGAATTTTATCTGATTAACCTATTCACATCGGGGTGTTGGGGGAGGTCTGTTTGTTGACAGCAGGTTCGGAACCCAAATATTAATGGAGCAGGTTTACCAGGGCATTTTTAAAAAAAAACATATGCATGGCATGAGCATCCCACTTTCAGCTTTCACAGCCAGTGTGTGTGGGATTGATCACAACACACACCTGATGTTCAAGCCTCACTATTTATTTTGAAGGGACAGAATGGATCCATGCTACAACTGTCAAGACAATAACTGATATGATGGAGCCTCAGTGGGAAGGCTGCTCACACCGCCAGCCCCTCGCCCGCACCAGTTCTTTGAAGATCCAGGAGAGAGTACGTGGGCTGTTAGATTCCAAAGAGAGATACTCCTCCAAGTGGATGGGAGGAAGAGGCCAAACTCCGAAACAAAACAGGCAGGACTGGCAGTGGGAGAGGTGGTGAGCAGCACAAGTGCAGTTCCTCACTCACAGCTGTGGTGCTGAAAGAGATTCAATGACCTCATCAGAACAGGGAAGGTGAGTAGAATGTCACATTCAAACACAAACACCCTCACTCTAACTTCCCCAGTCTTCTCCTGCACATCACCTGTCAGACCCACACACCTTGCTGCTCCACCCATTCTTCTCTCTCAAGGCATCTCCTAATATTTCCACCTGAACAGCCAACACTAACAGAGTCAAAAAAGTCCAAGGTAGTACAAATGACCTACAAAGTCTTGGAAACGACCTCCAAAGCAGTGAAAGCACAGTCTCAAAACAAGTCCTGTGAGCGAAAGCATTTCACTTAGACAAAGAAGCAGTTGCCCTGGTTCAGTATTTGAAGGCTTTTCAGTTTGTCCATTAAACAGCCCCTCAATCCCCACTGGCTTGGAATGCAACAGGAATTGGAGAAGGCCCTTCGAGCCTGCTCCATCATTTAACAAGATCAAGGCTGTTGTTCTACTTCAACTCTATCTCCTTAAATCCCAAATCTCGTAATTTTCTTCGTATTCAAAAATCTATCAACTTCTATCTTTTATATACTCAATGACAGCATCCAGACCTCTTTGGGTTAGTATATTTCAAAGAATCAGAATCTTTTAAAGAAATTTCTCCTCATCTCATTTTTAAATGGCTCAGCCAGTTTTGTGATCCCATTTTCTAGATTCCCCAGCCAGGGGAAATATCCTTTCAGCATCTATCTTGTAAAGCCCCCTTAAGAATTTTATGATTCAATTAGATCGCCTCTCATTCTTCTAAACTCCATAGAATATAGGCCTAATCTACTCAACCTCCTTATTCGATAATCCCCTCATTATTCCAGGGAGATCGCAGATTGGATTCCTATTCTGTGCTGAATTAGTTGATCTTAACCAGATAGTGGCAGAACTCAGAAACTGGCCCCAACGCCCCAGAATTAGGGAAAGAGAAAAATGAGACAGAATTCCGGCTCTGGATTACTACTCAGTGGTTCCTTATGGCATGTCCATATGGATAAGATCAGGTACAGGCGAACCCCCCCATTGTTTAATAGCCTCAAAATCTCATTTTCTTAACTCATATGCAGAATGGCCACGTGTTAGATACTGGAAAGTTGCTGGTAGCTTTAGCAACGTATACCAGTGTAGGCCATCTCTCCAAAACCGATCACAACATCCAACCCACTCCTACTCACTTTCCCCTCGCAGCCCTCATGCACCACCTCCACCCTGGATCAATCACCTTCCCCTTTAAGCAACTAACCTGATGCCTGCAGCGGTCTGATAATCAAAGCCTCTTCCCCAGCAAGCTGCCTAAGGAATCCAGATAGGTGTCTGCAGCCCGACACTCTCAGTTAAATCAGGCGTCAGGCCCATCATCGGGTGCATCTCAGGCTCAGCGCTTCAGGCACAAATTAATTTCTACACCTTTCCCTGCCCCCATGTTATTTAAATAATAGCAATCTTAACATTCATGATGACAAACTGATCCACTCTGAACTGGCAATACATCTTTGTCATTTTTACTTATTAAATCAGCAAATATAAAGCTTGGTCACACGACACGTATGATCATGGTCCTCAATTTTATCACAATATTATTGTACCCAGATGTTCTGTCTTAGTCGACATATTTGGAAGATGCTAAAATCAAGATACTACGGTGAGCTACACAAAGTTACAAAGCTAGATACACCATGGAAAAATAACAGTTGCGTTGGAGAGAGCTGTGGCTGCAATAATTGGATGAGTTCTGTTATAGTTGCAGTTACAAAAATAACGGAAGATGTTCAACTTAAATTAACTACAATGGTGCTAGATAAAAGAAGTTCCAATTATGAAAAAAGGAGACTTGAGAATTTAGGACTTTTTTTTCCCTTCATGGCTGAGAAGGTTAAGGAATGGCCTGATAAAGGTCTACAAGACTCTAAAGGGTGACAATGGAGATAAATAATAACAGATCGTTTGTATTGGTTGGCAAAACTACCAGAAGACAACTTTAACATAATCACATAAGTAAATGGGAGGTTGGAAAATAATTCCTTTGCAGAAAGCAGTCAGAATGTGAACTTTTCAACCATGATAAAGAGTGCATGAATTATTTTAAAAACAATTAGATGTTGCTTGAAGAGAGGAATGTTAAATAGTAAGGAAAACAAGCAGGATGTGGGATTAGACAAGATATTTCATTTGGGGAAATACTGCCTTGGACTTGATGGCCTATTGTTACAACTCTGAGTTCTGGAATGGCTTCAGTGGCAGCAGCATTGTAAAAAAATGCAATTAACAAACATTTTCAGCTTCATTCTAAGTTTGGGAATCAATCAGAATACTCAGTTGTGTTACAGCTTTCTAATCAATCCAAAACAACTGTTAGTTTGAACATTAGAATAATCAATGAATAGTAAAATGTATCAGTGTTTGCACATATGTAGGAAGTACTGGTAGCCACATTAAATAATTTCCAGGTGCTTATTGCATAAACATTGCATGCAGAATAATGTCACCACAGACAGAAACCCTGGTAACATCTTGCAAAGTCTTGAAACGATGTTTGAATTCCAGCAAATGTTGATTGTTCACAGCAACCTTGTATTGATTTGGTTCACCAAGTAATAGTATCTGGAGAAATTAAAAATAAATCAGTTTATTCATTTCAAACATCACAATGCTTTGTGGATAATCCAGTTACCGAATTCAATTTTATTTCTATTTTTATTTTATTTCCAAAAATCAACCAAACTTACATTTAGATAGCATATTTCACACCCTCACAAAGTCCCAAAAAACAGCAAAGGCAATTAATGATTTTGAAATGTAGTTATTGGTGTTATGTAGGTAAAATAATTTATTTTAAGCAAACTGCATTTAAAAAACAAAGTAATGTCCAAACTGCCACAAATTATGATATTAGGAAATGGATGGATCATTGATCAAGCTAATAAATGTACCATTACCAGTACCAGTTAAGCCCAATTTGGCAAAGTAGAAGCTATTAGGAAATGGTCCAGACCAGAGACAAAAACAATTTTTTCTGGATCTTGTTGGATATTATCAATGATTTGTCAGATTTCACTAGGACAGGCCCTTTGACAGGTCTAATCAAATCTGGAAAGGCAAATCTTTTCCACTGAACCTCTGGAATGCTTGGTACTCAGGCCCAATAATAATTGTTCAGGATTCTTCCTGAGGGTTCATCCTCCAAATGGATGCATTGTATGTTGGCCTAGGACAGTATCAGGTTATCAAAGTGGTCAAGTACCCTTTAATGTACCCAAAAGAACCTCAAGAATGCAACCATGTTATAGTGAAGAAGTGTTTAGCAATGAAATAAATGGTGGGGACACTGAAGTTCATCAGGGAGAACCTTTCAGATATTGACAGACCATGTCTCCCTTGAACAGATCTGGGGAGAAAAGGAACAGAATGGCCAGATTGTATGTTGGCCTTTGTTCCTCCAACTTTGTGCCTTCACTGTTTTGCATAGAGCTGGGTCAGTACACAGGAATGTGGAGTCCCTCTCCTGAATGTTGTGTTTTGCAGCAGAAATCCTTCGAACCCCAGGGATATGTAATAAGAGATGGTGTTGATATGTGAGCCATTGGCTTTTGAGAGCTATATGTGATAGGGTGCAAAACTTTAAGAAATTATGTCAAAGATCATTGTAATTTTATCACAATTGGCTTGAAACACTCATTCATGTCAGAAACCCTCATCCGAGACCTGACAATTCCAATGCATTACACAAAAACAAAAATTGCTGGAAAAACTCAGCAGGTCTGACAGCATCTGTGGAGGGAAAGACAGAGTTAACATTTCGAGTCGTTATGACACTTCTTCAGAAGACTCCAAAGATGCTGTCAGACCTGCTGAGTTTTTCCAGCAATTTTTGTTTTTCAGATTTCCAGCAACTGCAGTATTTTGCTTTTAATTTCAATGCACTCCTAACCAGCCTCCCACATTCTATCCTTCTTTAAACTTGAGATTATCCAAAACTCTACTGCCAGTGTCCTAACTCGCTACATTCACACATCACCTATGTGATTGTTTACCTATATTGCTTTCTTGTTAAGGAATGTCTTAATTTCAAAATTTTCATGCTGGTTTTCAAATCCCTACATGGCCTCACCCTCCCAACATCTAATCTTCGCCAGTGCTACAACTCTTAGACATCTGTGCTCCTCCAATTCTGGCCTTTCAAGCATCTCCGATTTTAATCACTCTACCATTGGCAGCCATGCCTAAAGCTGCTAAGGCTCTGAGCTCTGAAATTCCCTTCTGAAACCTTTCCACCTCTCTATCTCGCTCCCTCTCTCCCCCCTCCTTTAAGGCACTTCATAAAAATCTCTTCCATTAAGCTTTTGGTCAGCTGTTCCAATATCGTCTTATGTCGCTCAATGTCAAACTTTGTTTGATAATGTTCCTGGAAGTACCTTTATGTTAAAGGCATATATAAATACAAGTTTCTTTTGTTTCTAACCTGTGTATCTGGTTGACCATTGGTCCCATGCCTGCTTCATTTTGTTAATAAAATATGTAATGCCTGATGCTCCTATTGGAGACCTGATTTCTTAGCATATTTCTGGGGTTGTGCTGGGAATGGCCCCACCTGTGGCAGTGATTAGGAGGGACAGCGCTCACCAAATGCCTCCAATCACTTACCCTGAAAGTCTTCATCTCAGCTAAGGCCTTCTGTCCTGTGCTGTTCCATTTTGCAAGCACCTGTGGCCCCTTCAATATGGCTCCTGCCTCTCTGGATGTCTCAGCAGCAACCTGCTGCAGCAACACTTAGAATCTCTCTCGGTGCTGACATCTCTCGATGCTGACATAAAGGTGTAATGACTCTAACACAGGAAACTGGACAGGGCTTGTGGCAGAGCTGAACAACTGGATTTAGAAAATCCTCAGCATTATAGATCCCTGTCCTGAGTTTCAAAATATTTTGTTTAATTTATTTGTCTATTTGTACTAACTAGAAAAAAAAACCTAGACTATAGATGCACATTACCCATTCTCCTCCTAGACTGGGGTTGAATTTCATCCAAACTCCAAGTAAAAGATGCCAGGACTATTTCACTTACTTCAAATCTTTCTCCTTGTTTGAATGGAAACCTTGGTGCCACCCTTTCTTCTCCACCCCAAGCATTGTTGATCTTGCTATTACGAACCATTACTTGGTGACGACCACCCTCCCTAAAACGAGCACTGAAGTGAAATGCAATATCCTGGCCGCAGTGCACGTTGATGGCAAAACTGTGAAAATAAAATTAGGCAAAAATGTTTATTGTTATTATGTAAAACTTACAGCACAGAAATAGCTCCTTCAATTGAAAACATCAACTTCAGTGTTCACCCTCCCTCCAGGCCTCCTCCCACTCCTTTTTTTCATCTAGCTTGATCATGATAACCCCACGTTATTCTTCGTTGAACAAACTAAAAAACTAGCTCGAATTTTCTGATTGGTATTGAATAGAGCGTTGCAGCTCAGTTACTACCCTGGAACGGGCCCCACCCCTGACATCATGGATACTAACTCCACCATCATTATTTTTTTTGTGGGTGGAAGGAGGCAAGCTCCAAGCATTCAGAATGTCACTAATTTAGGAGCTCAGCCAGTGAAGGCTGCAAACAACATGCTGCTGCAAGATTCAAGAACCAAGCATTGTTATCCATTTTTGAGCACTTACTTTGCCAAATAAAACATGCCCCGGCCCCTGCTCATCAAGTACTGCTGCAAGATTTCTGAGGAAAGAAGCCCTTTTAGAATGGAATTACAGAGATCCACCCCCAGCCCCTACTCAAACCCAAATCCCAGCTGAACTACTCAGGGTCAGTGGAGGGAGATGGCCAGGAGCGTGATTGCCAACTTCAATACCATGTGCACCCAGTATGGTGTAGTTATAATGACACCGAGTTATCAAAAATACTTATCATTTATGCTGCAATTCTCTTGCTGAAATTAGTCCCAACCCAGTAGCAGAAATTTGCCTCACCACATCAGGATCAAAACATTGATACTTGACATGCAGGCTCTCAACACACCCATGGTGTAGAAGCCAGCAAATCCCCAGGCAAGTACCATAAGCATGTACAGAAATTCTGATCAGCCAAGCTCAAAACCAAATTCTTAAGTATGCTATTTTTACACAAGATGCTACCCTGGCTAATATAAATTTTAAAATAGCACAGACATGGAATGAAGTACCAATGTGTGAAATGTTGTGAATCTTGCTGATCAGAATTTCTACATTATGATTGCTACTTGCAAGTAACTGTGTAATGTTGCACATATACAGTCATGTTTGCAACTGGCCTGTCTTCACAATTGATTTAGCAAGTTGATTGGGGTGGGTGTGAAATTTATACAGGACTTTATTTCTGGAATGTCTCATTATTTATATGTGAAGTGTTTTGACTTTGTGCAGCCAATTTTGCTTTTGCCTACTTAATGAATGAATGCAATTTTCACTCATGAATGATAAACCGATCGCTGATTACATTTCTGCAAAGAGCAAAATAATGCCACAAACCCTTCTGTTGTAAAATCACAGTTGTTCACATTTCGGCATTAAAATTAGAAGTGTTAGCCAAAAAAGTGAAAGCTGGGCAGTTTTCATGATAGCACGAAACAAAAGTAAAGCCAAGATGCTTTAAAAATACATAAAGAAAAATGGGACAACTAAGGAAAGAGTTGGTGCTGTTAGAGACCAAAAAGATAATCTGTATGTGGAGGTAGAAGACAATGGGAAAGGTTCTCAATGAATACTTTGCATTGGTCTTCACAAAAGAGGGATTTGATGCAGACATTGTAATCAACGAGCCGAGAATGTGAAATATTGAATGGGAAAAAGATAGTGAGAGGAATTATTTGAAAAGACATTGATTATTCAGGGTCACTCAAATAGATTTAATAAGGGAAAGCCATGTTTGACTAACATAATTGAATTTTTTGAGGCGGTAATGAAGAGAGTCGATGAGGATAGCATGTTTGATGTAATCTACATGGATTTTAGCAAGGATTTTGCCATGATCCCACATAGGAGATTAGTCAGAAAAGTAAAGGCCTATTGGATCCAAGGCCAAGTGGCAAATTGGATCCAAAACTGGCTCAGTGGCAGAAAGCAAAGGAAAATGGTCAACAGGTGTTTTTGTGACTGGGAGGTTGTTTCCAGTGGCATTCTGCAGGGTTCATTACTAGGTTCCTTGCTTTTTGTGATATTAATCAAAATTGGCTGTGGACGAAGACTGCAGGAAGAAATCCAATGCGCTGGTCAGGTAGGCAGGAAAGTGGCAAATGGAATTCAATCTGGAGAAGTGTGAGGTTATGCATTTGGAAAATGGAAACAAAAGCAAGGGAAGACACAATAAATGTAGGATACTGTAAAGGAATAGAGGGACCTTGCAGCCTTGCAGTGCATGTCCGCAAACCCCTGAAGACAGCAGGCCATATAAATAAGGTGGTTAAGACAACATATGGGAAACTTTCCTTTTTTAGCTGAAGCAGAGATTATAAAAAGAGATTATTCTAGAACTATATAAAACACTTAGGGCACAACTAAAGTATTGCATAATTCTGACCACTGCGTTACAGGAAGGATGTGATTGATTGCACGAGAGAGGGTACAGAGGAGATTTATGATGTTGCAAGGAATGGAGAGTTTTAGCTACGAGGAAAGATTGCATAGGCTGGTGTTGATCTCTTTGGGAAGAGCAGGCTGAAGGGAGATTTAATTGACGTGTGTAAAATTATGAGGGGCCTAGATAGAGAGGATAGGGAGGACCTACTTCCCTTAAGAGGGAACAATAACCAGGGGATAGATATAAAGCAATTGAATTACAGGTTAAGTCAATGAGTAATTTTCCATTCAGAAGATGTGATGGTCTGCAGCTCACTGCCTGGAAAGTGACGGAGGCAGAAACCCTCATCGCAAAGTACATGGATATGTGCTTGAAGTGGCATAGCCCACAGTGCTAAGAGCCAAAAGCTGGAAAGGGTATTAGGCAGGATAACTCCTTTTCAGCCAGCACATATACAATGGGCTGAATGGCCTCTTGTGCTATAAGAAGTTTCTAGCTGAAGAGAAAATATTAGTGGTCTCAGCCAAAAGGTTAATGCATTTTCTTTGCTGACTAATTTTCCATGGATTATGTTTTTGTTTAAGTAATTAAGCAAAAGTCAATTAACACAGGTCAATAGTTTTAGGTAATAAATTACATAGTTTTTCAATTTTCTTTCCCTGAGGTATCTTTCATATCCCACCCAGAAACTTATTATTCTTTGATATAAATGAGATGGGTTTTTACTCAACATGCAGAGGCTGGATAGAAACAAAGCAATGGAACAATTTTGAGTTTCCTTATGCTTATTAATGAGAGGCAAAGAAAATGGGTATATGGCCAGGATCAGGATGTGGCTTAAGGGCCAAAGGTAAAAGTGTGTCAATACGCATCGTCTCAGCTCAATGCCGAAGAACGAGCATTCAAGTAATGTCACTGATATCAGCAACAGACGGCTCCTGAAGCACCCGGATGAAATAAAAACAAAACAAACATTGAATGCGGGTTCTTACAAAGAAATGAGCCATTCTGAGCAAAGGGTGTATATGTCCTATGAACATACAAAATAGGAGCAGAAGTAGGCCATTCAGCCCCTCGAGCCTGCTCCACCATTCAATAAGATAAGAACTCTTTGTGTTTCGATTTCCACATTGCTATCTACCCCAATAGCCTTTGATTCCCTTGCCTAACAAGAATCTATCTACCTCCATCTTAAAAACATTCAGTGACCTCCCGCCTCCTGAGGCAGAGAGTTCCAAAGTCGCACAACCTTCAGAGAAAAGATTTCTCCTCATCTCTATCCTATAAGGACGATCCTCATTTTAAAAAAATGTCCCCTAGTTCTGGACTCACCCACCAGGAAATATGCTTTCAACCTTGCCACGACCATTCAAGATCTTATAAGCTTCCATCAAGTCAGCCCTCACTGCTTAAAAGAATAACTCCAGTGGAAACAAGCTCAGCCTTTCTAACTTTCCTCATAAGACAACCTGCTCATTCCAGGTATCAATCAAGTAAACGTCCTCTGAACTGCCTCCAATGCAATTACATCCTTCCTTAAATAAAGAGACCAAAACTGCACACAGTATTCGAGATGCGGTCTCAAAGAGCTCACCACAAGGAGGATAGTGCGAACCAGAGATTCTGATCCCAAATGTCGCTGGATCAAGAGTTATGCCCTCAAATGGTCTACTGTGATATTTATATGGGAATTTTCCCTGACTGTCCATTGGAGTAGTGATTCACATAAAACACACGTGAAACTGGAGGAATGTACTTGGGTGCATGGAAATTAGAGTACAGCCTTTAAAGGCCAGTTCTGCTGAAAATTGCAGCAGCATGTCAGGGTGCAACAGCTAAGTAAGGAACTGTGCCTGGCTAACTTGGCTGATTATCAACTAGCTCAACTGCTTATCACATTACCGCCATTCTGCCACTTTTCAAAAATGTCCAACACGGCAGGCAGCCAAACAAGGGCTAGGGTAAATCAGAGATAGAGAAGGAGGCCACAATTGCTTGGAAACAGATTTGCAAGCTGTCCTGGATGAAATTAAACTCAAGGGACACAGACTACTGGGATGTCCATGACAGGAGATGACGAAAAAACACAAGCTGTGCCATGTGGAGGGAGTGGCACTGGCAGAGTTGCCAACGCCCTCACTCCTAGGACTGCAGACCAGTGCCACAAAATTTCACATCCTGACAAGGGATTACAAATAAATACAACTGTCGCCTTCAGCATCTTCCTTCCACGCCAGCCTCAAAGCAAGAGTGTTTACTAAAACTTCACAATGCACCCTGAATAACTGGGGTATTAATGGAAGATCTTAGATTATGGCTGCCTGAGTTACCCCCCTACCCCACCAGACCCCCCACCATCATCTAACACCAATTACTTGTATGCTTAGCCCGAAAACTCCTTCCTCCACTGTAAGTGAATGATGCAACCACATTTCATACATTGATTCTCCCATCAACATGGTGTAACATTCGAATATGCACTTTCACATATTGGACCCATTCTTGCCGCCCAAAGAATTGCTGCACAATGCCAAAGAGTCGGGCCACCAACCTGTAGCAACTCACTGCATACAGGGAGGAGTCATGGAGATCACTGGAAGAAATTTTGCTCTTGCTATCAAGATGGTGAGGTTAGAGGAATATTGCCAAGATCAGGATAATGATTGAACAACTTCACTATTACCATGGTATTCCTGTGAACAATGTCACAGCCACAAGCTTCCGCGCCCTTTGCTTTGTCCCCTGAATCCCAAGCAGACAATAACTTATTTTGGGCTTGCACCCTCCTTTCCTGTAAATCCAGGGGAGAGGAGGGGCATAGGAAGGGGAAGCAGCGGGCATAAATTACTTCTATTCGACTATGGTGATCATGGTGAGTAGGTCGAATATATGCACGAGTTCCTGTAGCCTGATTCTGCCTTATTTTCCAAACTCCTTAATGTCATCCTCTGCATCAGCTGCTTTATTGTGTTAACACACTAGTTCACTTTTGCTGGAGGGGGATGAACTCAGACAGCATCAGTGAGGATTTGGCACCAGTTGACACACAACACAAGAGTTAGAATTGGCAAATGGGCACAGCTGTACCACCTTCCCAGCACAGGAGGAAAGTGCCCTCAGTTTTATGTCATGGGACTCTAAACTCAGGATGTTTGCCTAATTGAAGAACATTGTAGCTACATGCAGGCTCTGAGGTCAGTCTCCAAGGATGTGCAGCAACTGTCATTCTCTTGTCTATATATACATTTTTGACAGCATGAGAAAAGCTTTTCATTTGCAGCTATTAATAGAGCAAAAGGCAGCTTCATTGGAACTACAGCAGACTCCAAATAAAAAGTGGCATGGGACCAATCAGTGCCTCTACCTCCTTTGAAGTGCAGACAGCAGCTCTGTTGGCAAAAGGGGAGACAACAAACAACACTAAAATGGGGGTGGGGGGCAAACTTTTGGATCTTTCTAGATGGATGAACGTCCATGGGTAAAAAGATCTTTGTCATTGAGTACAATCAGCACAGAAGGCCATTCGGCCCATCTTGACTATGCTGGCTCTCTGCAACAGCCACTCGGATAGTCTCGCTCCCTTGCCTTCTCCCCTTAGCCCAGCAAATTTTCTCCTCAGATAATTATCCAATTCCCTTTTGAAAGTCACAATTGAACTTGCCTCCACCACACTCTCAGGCAGTGCATTCCAGGACCTAATCACTCGCTGAGTAAAATTGTTTTCCCTCATGTAGCCTTTGGTTCTTTTGCCATTCAAATCACTGTCTCCTGGTTCTTGACCCTTCGCCAATGGGAACAGTTTCTCCCCATTTTTTCTACCTAGGCCAGGCTTGTCCAAACAGCAGCCACAGGCCAGATTGTGGCCTGTGAAGTCCTGCCACGTGACACTTAAAGCCACTGTTCAAAATGCAGGTAAGATGAGCGAGAGCGAGCTTGGCTGGGAGGGGAGGGCAAGTGAGAGAGAGAGCCAGCGCGAGCGACCAAGTGACAGCCAGTGCGTAACAGCCAGTACCAGCGAGCGAGCGCCAGCCAGAGAGAGGGCCAGCCAAGAGAGAGCGAGAGAGACAGAGAGAGAGAGACAGATGGAGTGTGGCGCTCGAGAGAAAATGCGGGTCCTTGGCTCTCCTGGCTTTCCCCCGGGGTCTACACACTCTCTCGGCACTGTCCCCTGGCTCGGTCTCCCAGCACGCACTCGCATTCGGGCACCATGAGGCCTCAGGCTGCGCTCCAGGTCTTTCTTCCCCACTTTTCACATTTTTTTTTAAATAAAATTATCAATTTATTGCTTTGACTTTTTTTTTACTTAGCAAGTTGTTTCTTCCCCCCCCACCCCCGCTTTCTTTTTGAAATTCATGTTTAATGTTGTGCCAAACATTATCTTTCCAAAATTTGCTCATCAGCCCCAGTGAGAAAAAAATTAAAATGTGGCTTTCCACACGAAAAGGTTGGACAAGCCTGGTCTGGACCACCTCATGATCTTGAGAACCTCTACCAACTCTCCTCTCAACCTTCTCTTGTTTGAAAACTGAACATACTCAGCATTGCCTATCAATCCATGTAACTGAAGTCCCTCAGCCCCCAGAGCCACTCTCGTGAATTTTTTTGGACCCACTCCAATGCCTCTGCATCCTTTCTAAACTGTGGTGCACAGCAGGGATCAAAAAAATTTCTTCTCCCCCACCACCCTCCCTCCCCACCCCCACCGGCAAGGACAGTTTTTGAAAAGTTTTCGAAGTCTACTTTTTGATTTTCAGGGGCTCGTTGAAGGTAAAACATATCTAAAGATTTAAGTAGAAACCCCCAAACTATTCTCGAAGCAAGAGTTTGCAAACTCGCTCTATGCCATTATTAAAGGATATTTAAAAAACAAGAGACTTGTGCTGGGCAAAGAGCCAAGAATCCAATAACAATTAAGCAGTTTTCCCTAATCACCACACCCCCACCCCAAACTCCTCTCCCCACTCATCGTCCTCCTCTAGAGGCTAATATTAATGCAAACTCAAGGGAGGTTGGAGTCTTCTGGGCTCCTAACATTTTCTACACATCAGAACATTTAAAAAAAAGAAAACATACACATGGCCACTTAAAAAAAGCTTGTACACAGACAGACACTTCTATAGCAGAAACATTTAGGGGAACAAAAAAAAACTGGATTTCCCCCAAAATATTTTTTCCTTCCTCTACCCCAGATCTCTCTACTTTAAACTTTACTCACAAAATAATTTATTGGGCAAATATAAAAGAGGAAAAACACCTTCGAAATTATTATTTTTTTTGCTAATTAAGTGATTGTTGTTCCAGCCGTAATTTGCAGCCTTGAAAGCTGGGCCCACATGGAGAGTTTTAGAAGGAAAAATTAAGACTTAAAAAAAATGTTGGGGCATCATATGAATAAATAAAATAAGCTCTAAGAGTGAAAGTGAGCACTGTTACCTGGCCCCTCTTTCCCTCTCTCTTTCTTTCACTCTGAAAGGCCACCTCTCTTCAATTCCCCCTCTCTTCCTCAGTGTCTCTCTCTGTCTCTCTCACATTCCCTGTCTCTCTCAGACACAGCTGGAGCTGCTTTACCTGCACTGGATCACCACCATCTTAGCCTCCTGCTCTCCAGATCCACCAGTGGCAATGTCAAGACCCCAATTCTCTTTTCTTTCACTTTTATTTTGAAATAGGAAGGTTTTTGTAACTGGGAGGGTGGTGGGGGTGGGGAGCGAGCTGTTTAATTTATAAATAATTAGAAAATAATAATACCTCAGTACATCTTCTGTAGTGGTTGCCAGAAACACACCCTCCCCCACATCAAAAAAAACCACACGACTCAATTTAAAAAAATAAATAATTCCAAAGCAAGGAAAAGGAA